>NW_010117654.1:13586-46257 GCF_000699245.1 Pterocles gutturalis
AGCTCTCACCCTTATGGATGGAGAGAAATAGGCTAAAAATACGCCTGCTTTTCAACAGCAATACCATCAGAATGCATATCTCAGTTCAGCTAGGATGTTATCTCCTCTCTTATCTTTGCTTCACTGTAAGTAAGGAATTTGTTTGTGTACTAGTTGTGCAGTATTTTCCAAAATCAATTAAACTAAGAACCAGTAGGAAATTTTACAACTTTTTTTTTTAATTCAAAAAGATAATTAATCAAAACCAGTATGAAACATTGAGAAACGTTTATTGAGAGAAGATGGAAGCATTGGATGGAGAGAGAACAGCAAGGAGTATTCATCTCCTTAGGTGACAGGGGCCTGCTACAGACCACTGGTTCTGAATGTTCCTTTGGGAGACTGACGTTCAATTCCAGTCACCAAGTGTTTTAAAATCCCAACTGCGACCAGAGCAACACAAAGAGAACGAAATAAACTCCCAAAGTAACCTATTGTCTTGCTGCTCATCACTCCAGAAGTGGAGAACTAAGGCTGCAGTTCCACCACAGCTCACATCAGTGGAAGCTGGCACTGTTGGGGTCCCTCTCAGCAGCACAAGGCCCAAGTGTCTGTGATGGCATCTTGGCTGCACACAGTCAATATCAGCAAACTTACTGACCCTAATTATTTAAGACATTGTTCTTGACTTATTTCATCACTTTATTAAAAGCAGCCTTTGATATAAACACTACTGCAAGACACAAACTCTCCATCAAAACGCTCATTTCATGGTGTCCCCATTTCATGTGGACACATGCTTTAAAATAAAAAAGATCCAGTTCTTTTAATAAACGCTGCCTGAACATTTCAACTCTTCCACCTGCCTGTGGTTGAAGCAGCGTAACGTTCTCTGTACTAGTAGTAAGAGATCTGAATGTATAAGTTATGCTGTGTTACTGTCTTTGCTATCTAACTTTTATACCATACTAAATAAGAAGTGGCACTTATCTCTCTTTTATACCATACTAAATAAGAAGTGGCAATTGTGATTTCAACGAGCTAAAAACTTTTCAATTTCAATTAAAAAAAAACTTCCTAAGAAACTTGTAATGAATTCTGAAATATTTTTTCCTACTTCGTAGTCTAGTTAGGGAATAGCTTGACTCCATGATGCTCAAATCATAATCAACATTTCTAACAACTATACAGTAAAAAAGTGAAATACCTTTCCAATGATAAAGCCCACCGATTAGCATATGTAATAGAGAAATGAGAGAATAAATGACAGCTCTGGCTATACAAAAACTGAGTGAATAAGTATAAATTCTTCATAACACAAGCACTCAACTTACAGCTGAGGATTCAAAATGAATAAAAATTATTGAAAAGCCAAAGTATGTATCGCAGAAAATGAACACACTTGGATGTCAGTCTGTAGTGCATTCAAACTATGTCATGAAATAACTCCTGGTCCTGCATCTTTTAGTGACTCAGCCCAACTCTGCCACTTTTTAGGAAATGCAAAACCATTAATTGCCTTATCTGATGAATTAGAGTCCTGCTAATGACTTATCAATTATCGCAAGACTTATCTTCCCGTTTATTATTAACCAAAGGTGTTCTGGACCAGACTATCCATGGAATTGCCCAACTAGAGCCCTGCTAATGACTTATCAATTATCACAAGGCTTATCTTCCCGTTTATTATTAACCAAAGTTGTTCTGGACCAGACTATCCATGGAATTGCTTAACATATGGAGACCAGACTGCAGTAGAAGAGACAAACCACTTTCTGTTCAAGAACACCCAGGCACCACAGCATCAACATTCCAGAAAAAAAAGTGTCAAAGTGGATTTTTTTTTAGCCTCATCAGAATCACTTTTTTTACTTAATTCTCCATACCTCCTTCTCTTTTGAGATAACTGCTAATGAGTCTGATTTTATATAGAGAAAAGGGCCAGATTTGTAGGAATAGATGAATTCTTAGCTCAACCAATGTTACTGGAACAAATTGATAGCTTCCATAAAATGCAGACTCCTCTTCAGGAAAAGCTTCAGACTAAAATTTGTACTCACTTGTGGACCAGGGCAATGGTAGGTTCTTTGAAACACCGCAGATTTGTCATTAGGTGATTAGTAATGCACACCAAGGCAGGCGAAAGCATTGGATTATTGGTTTCACTTACAAGCAAGTACAGAAAGACGCCATCAGATGAATCAACAAGCAATTCATCCATTTACCACAACAGTACTTTGAGAATGTTTCCTAGAGCAAGTTGGGTAGGATTGTGAAGTTAAAGCTTTATTAAAACTTCGCTAAAGTATTTGGTATGAACATTTTACCAGAAAGTATAGTAAAGTCATTAATCCGAGTCAAAGGTGACATGGATCACAATAGAAGCCTTGAAACCAAACCAAACCCAGAAAAGCCAAATCCTTTGCACATTTTAGCCTTTTCTTGCAAGGGAAGAGGCAGACCTTACTGGGACAGTGAAATCAGATTAGTACAGTCTGTCTAATTACTTTAGGTCAGGACTCTGCCGAGAATTGATAACCAATCCAACTTACATTATCTAGTATTTTATCCAATATATAACAAATCCAGCATAGTCCAGACTATCAGTCCATACTGATAAGAGTAGTTCCTAATATGTGCTTGTGTGTTAGCAAAATTTGTATTTGGATGTTTAAGAAAAACAAACAGGGAGGCACTATGGATACAGTTTTCTTTTGTTTCTACATTTCAATGAATATTTACATTGGGTATTTGTGGTATTTTGCTTGCCATACTTGTAACACTACGTATATGGGAAGCTAACAATCTACCTACAGACTGCCTACCTGATGTGTTAGAATGGGCTTTCAGAATTCCTTTTAAAGATCTGCTGCAGAATTTAACTGCTTGTCCCATGTTGATAAAATCATTGTTTATTTTGTTAAGTGCCCTCTGACAGTGTTCTATGGCATGCTTTATAAAGAGAAATCTGATAAAATCATTGTTTACTTTGTTAAGTGCCCTCTGACACTGTTCTATGGCATGCTTTATAAAGAGAAATTAATAACTATAATCCTTTGTCATTTAGGATATGGAAAACCAACAAAAATCACAGTTATGTGCAAATTTGGTAGTGGTTAATACAGATTCTCATTAGGTCTATAATATTTTTTTCTTAGGGATAAGGGGTTGTTTTTACTAAGGTGTAATTTTAAAAATTGAGTACTGCAGTTCAAAATACTGTTGTTAGGTACAAAACTAAACTTCTTCAAGGAAGAATAAGATAACACATGCAGAAAAAAAAATGACTCTAGAAGGAAGCTCTGATGTTAAATCCTGGATATCTTGTGCCAAGTACGGTTTAATTAGACACCAAAAAAGGTATGTGCCCTCTCAGGAAAATTTTCTGGCTGTTAAGGGCACAGGACTGGCAATTAGCCATCTGAAGTCCATGCTTTCACCCCCTGCTAGGGTGTGAAAATCATGTTGGTATGAACAGTGACTTTACCTCTTCATGTCGCTGTTTGTACCGTGAGAACTCTAGGCTAGTAGGCATGGGCGTGATTAACAATAAAAAAGTAAGGTCCCCTTAGACTCTTGAAATTTAAGCTATTCAGATTTCAAGAGTCTAATAAGGCCTTACTATTAATTAGTCCCCAATTCTGTAAACCATTGAGCACATACTTAGGCATCTTGCTTATTTGGACCTTCTCATGATCAGAAAGTGTTTCAAGATGTTCAGAAGATCCTTTACCTGTTCTGGGTGGTCCATATCAACTCCCATTTCTCATAAGTCCTTTCTCTTAGTTAAAAAACAAAACAAAACCAAAAAAACCCAGCCCAAAACTCCACCCCCTAAAATTCCAGGCAACTGTTGATTGAGACCACAGTCGTGATCTTTCAGATCACAGTTAACAGCTACACAAAAAAAATAAAATGAGAAATCCTGTGTAAAGGTTCTTCTTGCACCATTGTGCACTGCTAATCACATGACATTTAATCTAAACCAAAGGCAAACTGTTAGCTATGAATATTTTTCCTAGCCAGTGCTCTACATGTAATAATGGTTTTCAGAATGTGTGAGTCTGGCTCACTCCAGGCGGTTTTGCTCCTTCCTTGACTCCAGCTGCAAACTACTAAACACATACTTTTTTAGGTCATTATGGCCTAATGTCTGTGGCATTACATTATTTCAGTGACATATCTTTGAACATACCGTAATTCCCAAAACTGCAGGTCATCTTTTAGGCTAACTGGAGAGCAGGATTTTATATTAACTCCATCCTTTGTCTCTGTCTCCTTTTTTTATAAAAGGAAAACGAAAAAAATTGCACTGAAATGTCCTTTCCCATTATTCCCTTCTTGGTAGTGAGTCGTATAAATTTGCCCTATTAGGAAAAACCACTGCTAGTGGCAAAAAGTGCACCACCACTGAGAACATCCTCCATTCTGATAAATCCTGGCACAGAACCAGAGACAGAGGATAGCTAAAGCACAACATTCATAATCAGAGATTCTTAGAAAAGGAAACCTTGCCAAAGAAGACTTCTACTCCTCCCCTTAAAAAACAAACAAAAAACACATGCATCCCGGCCAATAAAAGATGACAGCTGTCTTCAGAACAATACTTTTTATGGTACTTTTCAAGAAGAAACAAGAATCTAATTCCTCATTGATTCTGCTCAGGTTAATCCATGGTCCCATGAGTTAGATACATATTTACCTGCTTATACTTTAATTAGCTATCAAATAAAAGTTAGCTATCTTCTGTTCAAGAAAGGAATGCTTAGAAGAGCAAAACTTCTATAAATTAGGTACAGATTCTGTCACTACAGTGACAGAACTCCCTGGACTGTCAGACTCATCATTTCAGCTCTTCAAATGACAAATTTACTAAGAGCGCACAAACTCAAGCACCATTTCAGCTGCAATCTATGAGTTAAGATATGTCAGTTGCTGCATTTGTTCAGTTTTGTCCCAGTGAAAAATGGGACTTCAGACATTTCATCAACATAACTTCCATGAGGTACCATCTCCTATGGGCCATGCTGTCTCAGGAGCAGAAAAATACTGGTATTTTGCAGGAGCTTGAGCTTTGTAGCACATCACTGGCACCAGTATAAAGCACAATTTGAACTATGCCAGTGTGGTATGCTGGAGGAAACACTCTCCTTATTTCATGTTCCCCCTCACTGCAGTAAGGAGCAGCAGAACACGAATGATCTCTTCCCAAAGAAAGTAAGCAGGCATAACATGGAAAAATTTGTCACTATATCAGTTTTTCATATCTCCTGTGCTTCACCATGCCCAACCATAGTCAGATTCTCCTGGATGGACAATGAAAATTTCCTGACTTTAGAAAGGGGAAGGACATCAGCCCTTCTCGGGTTCTCCAGCACATAGCAGGGAGAGCCGAGATGTGAAACCACTGCTAGGGAGACCCCCTTCCATGCCCCCATGCACATATGAAAGGAGGAAACTGTGGAGAAAGACACCTGTGAAGATTTTCGTATGTTCCTCCAAAACGGAAATTCCAATATTGCCGCCAAAGACCTCAGGGCACAAGGGAGCCATGCCTGCAGGAGAAATGGAGGACAATGTCCAGAGGTGGACAACATCCACAAGACAGCCCTCCTACATAAAAGCCAAAGAGGTGTGTTGAACTATTATCTTCACACAAGAACTTTCGAAAACAGAACTGCTTTTTAAAGGTACTCGCATGTTCAGAAAAGCCTCTCTCCCTGCCTACCAATGTCTCGTTCCTCATACCAACAGGCTGGCTGCTCTGGCACTTTTGGCTCTTGGCACTGGAAAAGCCTGGCAACACTGCTCATTTCGCAAACCCTTGCTGCAGACCGAAGAGTTTTAGCAAGCATGCACTTTTTGGATGTGTACCCAAACCAAACCCAAACATCTTGAGATTCTTCCTTCACTAACTCCAAACACATTTGATATGCTTAAACACGCATTGTACTCTGTCATAAACCAAATGGCTATTTGCTGTTCCAAATAATCAGATATATTTTTCTGGACGATTAACAGAAATATTGCTCACCCAAAGCAATCAAACTTTCATTTACATGTTTAAGAGTCTGATCTACAGCCCTTGAAGTCTGTGGGACTATTTCCAGCCACTTTGACGGACCTTGGATCTAGCTCTAAGCAATTTTTTTTTTCCCCTGGATATATTCATCCATTGAAGACTGAGCTCAGTACTGATTTTTTCACACTGTAGCTAAAAGAATGGATATACTGAAAGCTTCTTGTAAGGCCGGATGTCACTAGGTAAATTGAATACAGAGGCTTGTTTTCCTTACATTTGGTTTTGATGTTCTGTTCACTGAGCCTATGACTGCAAAGGTTATAGATGATGCAATTTATTTTCCTTCTGCTTTTTACCAGTAGAATTCTGCTCCTCTTTCTAGATTAAACACAGGCTTTATTGCACATTTATCTCAAAATACACTTCTTTGAAAGGTCCAAAATCTAACAGCATGTTTCACATTTGCTAGTAGCCTCTCATTTTTATCCTGGTCTTTAAGGAATACGCTTTCAAATCAGTTTTGCTCTCCTAAAGTCAATGGTAGGTCTGCCCAGACTTTAACAGAAAGAAATACCATTCTTGAAATCTCTGTAAGCATCCTGTTCCCATAGCAAGCACTGCAGACGTTTACATGATCTACATTCTATTATGAATATGAAATTAAAGACCGTTCATTACCTTACATAGTAGGCATGGCTTTTCATTTACTTTTGATTTTACTTTGTTCCTAATCAAACTAAGGTTATGTACACTGGTAGTTTTCTGTATTTGTTTCATAACTACCTATATGCATAAATCAGCTCACCTTCTAGTGAGTCCTGAAAAGTGTTGAATTAACTGCAGAATGTTGATCACATTATTACGTGCTGTGCTTGATTACTTATGCATTATCTTAAAAATACAATCACGCTTCTCAGTAAGTACATTGGACAACATGTAGCCATATCTTCATACCTCACAGTGCATGTTGTTCCTTTGTTTTCTATAAATACAAAACTGAAACCAGGTTCATGCCAAGAGTAACTGCTCAAAAGTTTGCATGCAGGTTTTGTAAAACAGACTTTTTTAAAAATTTTTACATTCACCAAATACCTTGCCTTGAAAAAGAGGTGATTATTCCTCATTTTATTTTTCCAGGGAAATAGGGATCTAGCCAGTAACAGGTAAGTTTATATAATTATTACAATAAAAAGTAAGTAGGACCTACCTTAGGAAATCTAATTTACACTACTTTTAGCTCAAAAGTGAGCTCTCCAGTTACGTTATTTGACCTCAATTAGTGTCTAAGATTGAAGGTAGATCTACTCATTCATAGGTGTCACGTTGCAAGTCTGTTTTACAGTATCCCTCTGACACTAGCCAATTATACAAACTAATTGAGAGCAAAACATTCCTGTGCTTCTCTTGTGTTACCCAGGATTTCAATAGCTTCCAGAGGTCCATCCTGGTACACTTAACCCATAAGCTTTAATCAAATTATCTTCCTTTCTAATTGGTCACAGTTACATGTTGAGCAACTAATTATATGTAAAATTTTAACTGGTATATTCAGTAGATATCTATTACATTTCTCACATTTCTTATGGAGGGGAAAAAAGTTAACTGTAAGCAATATAATAACCTAAAATAAGTTGCAAACTTTCAAATAATCAAGCTCATACATGCAGGTAGATGACACTTTTGTTCTAAGTACTCTTAATACAATGTATAGGACAACCATATCTAGAAGAGTTCAGAAAAAAAGGAAGAAATGAATGATAGGCAGTGCTCTTCATTTTTAACTACTCTTTCTATTTTACAAAAGCAGCAATGGAAACTTACTGTTGTATTCCCCCAACTTGCTGAATACATTACTCAAAAAATTATTCCTCAATTATCACCACCAATACTTCATGCTTTGACTATTTTCACAGCTACTGCAAGGCAAAGCTTGTTTACAAATCCACTGTTGCAATGTAAGAAAGAAATGAATGCTCAGATGGTCACATTTCAAAGAGGTCAGGATTGAGATCAAGCTTTTCACAAGCATTTGATACACAGCTCTTCTACCTTGACACCTATTCAGCATTTCTCCAGTCTGTGATTTTGACTCGACATCCAATCAGGATTTTTTTCCTCAGTTTAGCCCCATACACGACCAAGATTTGAAAGTCCTTTAGGTACAGAGAAAGTGAAAACGCACACTATGAACTTGATTCAATTTCTAAAGAAAGCAGTGGGAAAGTTCTGCTGAATCTACCAGTGCCTAATAATCTCCAAAGCTTTTCAAGCTGAAAATCAAACTTTCCAGCATTTATATATAGTGTGTATGGAAAAGTTTGTTTCTAGAAATGTGTGGAAAAAAGAAGAGTTAATAAAACATGAAAATAATGTAAATTTTTAGAACATTCAAAATTGAAAAAGAGAAATTACTAAATGCAAATCTATAACTTCTATTTACTGAGGAAGAAAAACAATGGAAACATTACACTTTCAAAACTAGATAGAGTTAAGGATAACGATCAGTATCCGGTACTATGCTAGATCCACAACACATCAATCGCTTCTCCTCCCACTGAACCAAAGGAAGCCAGTGTTTCAAAATTGTTCTCATAAGGAGAGAGAAATGAGTTCTGTTGAATCATTTAATAAGCATTAAAAAAAAATAAATCACAGCCGAATCCCTAAAGCTTGAGAAAATCCAGATCCCTAAGATGCTCTTCATAGAGCATTGATAAGTTCTAGTTTTATTTCCAATAGTTTTGCAACACCTGAATCTTTTTTTAAGAGAAGTCAACATAAAAAGGAACATCACCGGCAATAAACTTCCAAGGAATCACTGTAATATGTAAATAATATGCAATTAAGCTCAATTCAGCCCTCCGTGAAGTCTCAGTAAGACTTATCAAGGAGACATGATGATCTGCTTTCCACTACAGCTAATTAGCAAAGGATCTACTTGTTACAATCAGAGTAAGAGGTATCATTTGTTCTCTGGGAGGAGCCGAAGACGGAAAGTTTGTAAGGGAAATAAAACAAGCTGCAGCCTCACTGCTCTCTCTGAGACCACTGCCCTCCCATGCTGACAAGGGACGAATTCCAGAGTAACCAAAACATTTTGTTGCTTTCTCTCCTCACTGCTCTCTTAGTAAATATTATCCTAAGTACCTCTTTAGCAAACAGTGTTATAAATAGCCACCTGCTCATTGGGATGACACTGAGAAAGCTCAGTACCGGCTAAATGTCTCCAGTTACATTTACACTGCTTTCAAACCAGTGAAATAGGTTTGACCCGATTTTCTTCAGGAAAGCTGCTTTTGTTAGAGCAGGGATTCACTGATCACAAAGACCCAAATAAAATGAATGTCCTAATTGCCATTAAAGTGAACATTTTGCTAAATGCCTTTGTATGTCCCACTTTTTTTTTTTTTTTTTGTCCAAGAGGACACAGATTTCACTAACGTCAAGCCTTCCTAGAAGGGCAGCTGAAAGTTACTGCAAGCCCAAAGGTCTGTGCTCTGTAAGGAACCGTTACAGGTTTTTCAGTTTTACATGAATGTTGTATGACAAAGAACACAAGGTGCCTTCTGTCCTGCACAATTCATCTCAATTAAGTAGAAAAAACAAGATATGGACTCACATTGTACAAAACCAAGCTAATGCACTTAGCAAGCCGTGATAAATGTGTCTTGAGGTTTTTACAGACACCAGGCTAACAAGATCATATAGCCAGTAACTATATACATTACATGAACAACCTTTCCTGAAAAGGAGAATATATCATTTTAGAGAAAGGTTCTCAAACAAAAACCAGTGAACAGCCCTTTCGAGGCAGAACAGCCCAATTACCACAAGTATCTCACAGAGCAATGGAAACAGTGCAACATATTCAACAAACATTCTCAAGATACAGCGTGATAAAAGAGACTACTGCTTCTCACAACAGCCCCGACAGAATCCCCAGAGCAGCCGTTATTGAAGGAACATCCAGGTGTTGCTGAGCTTGAACAGGAGAAGGGGCTGGGAATGAGAGGAATTCTGCTCCCCTGCCCACCCCAGCTGCCACTGCCTTTTGTTTCTCTATTTTTCTCTCAACTACAGCCACATCCTATTTCTGAACAAGTGACAGACAGCTCCCAAAACTTGACCACCTGGCCTTTATCAATAGGCATAACCAGAAAGCCCCCAGGACCTGGGCCAGATGGAAAGTAAAATTCAGCAACATTTGTGAACAAAAGCACTTACACACTAAAAACTTGTTGTTCCTTGGTGAAGTTTAGCCTTGTTTACTGACAGGTCAGCACTAAGAGTAAATCATCTCCTCTAGGAATTGGTGTCAACACTTCTCTGGCCACTGCTAATTGTTAGTCTATACTTATGTCACTTACAGACATCACCACAGTAGAACAGTTTGTAAATTACTTCACCTTCATGCAGCAAACCAGCACCTGAAGTAAAACACAGTTTGCTCACTCGGCATTTTAGCAACGCACAAACTGTGCTGCTCACAAGCACCTCTGAAAACATTCAAATGACAATTGCATTTATTTGAAGATCAAGTGATAACAAAGCTGGGGTTTTTTTTGTATGTTTGTTTTTTATATCTCAACCATGAAAATGGCCAAGTTTCTGATAGGAAATTCAGAAACACTGAAATGTTTCAGCTGAATTTTGTCACTTGTCATTTTCTGATCTCCCAAGTTGCACCGATTTGCTTTTCATAGAACACTTCTTAGATCTTTTTGATTATATGATAAAAATGCTTAAATGCTATTTGCAAACACAACACGTTAACAAATAGTTTGTTTTGTTGAAGGGTGACTTGCAAAGCAATTTTGAAAGCATCTAGAAGGCATATAACTACACTGACTAGCAGGGGACATTGGGACTAGGACTCGAGCACTGCAGTAGATGTCAGCAACAGCAGCAGAAGCCCAGGGAGAGCCCTTCGCACTAGCGACATGCCTGATTAACCCGAAGCTCACACACAGCCTCATTCATTAAATGCAACAAAACTACCCCAGCTTAAAGGATTTGCAGGTTCTGTCATCTGTGAGGACAACTGCCTTATCCCACAGAAATATGAAATGCTGTTCTTTACTTCAAAAGCTTTAAAATATTCAGTGGGGGAATACTTGATTTTAATCAAGCTGAGGAAATTCAGGTTCCAAGCCAGCACATGCTCCTGTCCCTAATTTTTTTTTAATTAAATCAAGCATGGCCTCAGGAATGGTATTTTGTACCTAAAATTAACCCAAAGTGCAACTGCTTGTAAGCTTTTCTGCTAGATATTAGTATAGAAGCAAGTATGAAACAGCAGTCATACAAATCTTACAAATAAATATTTGTAGAATGTACAATAAATTGTTATAATTTTGTGCTTCTAGTAATTAAAACAGAAGTAGAATGCCATCTTAAAAAGGTATGATGTTAACTAAACAGACATGAAATCTTCATTCTGCACATAATTTCAGACCAAAACCCCCATTTTCTCAATAACAAATGATCAATCTAAATATTATTCATGGTGTTTCAACAGGAATTTCATAAGGCCAGACCACACCTACACAAAGAGATAAAAACGGACCACGTGGTTTTAGAAACACAAGCTACTGAATACTGATTGTACATCGCTAATCCCCAGGAGCGAAGAAACAAATCTAGCCTTGATAACCTTCACTATCAAAATTTTTATGATATTTAAACTAATCAGATGACATATTCTCAAAGTAAAATAAAATAAACCTTTATGAAGAACTGGTTATGTTTATTTCCAAAGATGCAGTTTTCCACTGTTTGAAGCATTTGTTTTTCATTGTGAAGGCCATAAAGTTATTACTACTAAGATTCTCCTCCTTATTCTACCTTAATACAGTGCCAGTAAGTTCCACTTTAAATAAAAAAAAAAAAAATCACAGACTTGCCATGAATTCAGTAGTTGATGATACTGTATTAGAACCCCACGTTAAGATGTTACAGAGAGGGGCCAAAGAAAGGAATCAGGGCCCTAGCTGGCAGCGTACCCGACCTAAACAACTTTTCTTCCTTTATTCTAATTGCACTTCCTTTAGAAAATAGAGGCAGACACCCAGAACCTTGAAACATTATTTGGTGAAGATGTTTCTGCTGCTACGGGAGATCAGAAATTGTTCAGTAACTCTCAGGCCACATTTTAGTTTATGTGTTGCTATCTGTCCCTTTACACAGCACCTTCAGGGTCAGGAATTCAGCATTATAAGAACAGCAACAGATTTACACTGCGGAAAGAAATGTTTGGGAAAGAGGTTCAGTCTTGTGAGCATTTATGGTTCCTAGAAATGGAGGATTGAACTCTCTATCAATAATACGGCTGTCTCAGGGATTCATTCAAATACCTTCTTGCCTTAAAAATGTGTAAAAAGCACATATATAAGCAGATACTTATTTAATTAAGCTGTTGCTCTTGAGACCTTGTAAACTGAGTTAATGCATTTTATGGTGTTCTAAATTCAAAGTAATTCACTTCACCATTTAAAAAGGATTCTTAGGTTCTCTCTCCCATTCCTCCCTTGACTGATCCTACAATCAACAATTCCCTTCCTGCTCCTATGATATAATAGAAGAAGAGTGGGAAGGAATAGTAACTCTTTCAAGTTGCACTGCTAGAATTTACACCCATTTCACTCTCATCACTGGTTTGGAAACTTGCATCAACCTTTCCTTTCATCTGTGTGTAGTAGCAGGAGCAGTAGCATTGGAATCAATTTGAAGTATAGCCTTCTTTGATAGAAATACTATGACCACCATTTGTAAGTTTTTATAAACTAATTTCCACCTTTGTTTAGCACTAAGCATAACTAATATTTGTTTTTTGACATCCTCTTAGGTAGCACTTGCCTGCTTTAGATAGATATGATGGTGTGACAACCTGCTTTTGTTTTAGGTGTTCCAAACTCTAGGGCTACAGCTTATATTATACCTATAGTGAAACAAGTAAAACTCCCATATTACCTGAAAAATAATCAAGTGAACTAGAAATAGGAGCTCTAATATTTTTTCTTTTTTAAAACTACTTTTAAACTATACAGAACTTTGCTACTGTACTAAAGGCATAAACACAGGCACAAAAATAGAACAACTCTGCACACCTAGAAAGAAATGTTGAATGCTTTTTTCTGGCTTAGGAAAGAAGAAACAAAAAAATAATACTATTGCTGCATATTAGAATTTCTTCAGTTCATCAAAGGATAAATGTTCTGATACATAAACATGACTAACTACAAAAATTAAAACTTTATTCTATTCTAGACCTTTAGTAAATTCATTATAAGCTAAGCAATGACTATTAACTAAGATCCTCCATACTTCCCGACAGCCAAGGAACTTAAAACTCTTCCTTAGCCAAGACACACATATATTAGCCATGGTCAGGGCCATGACTACACCAATTGGCCTTAATTGCCCTTACCTGCCACAGCTGGAACCCACTCCCACTCCTCAAGAAACTCCCTTTAAACTCAAGCCAGGGGGTTTGGTCTTGTTCTGACTTATGTTACAGTTTGTCTAGTTCAGATTTGTTTCTGCTCTTAACTCCTGTATAGCCCTTGGATCTGTGTTGTAGTCCTGTCTCTTGGAAGGACCTTGGACCTAAGCTGTAGCTGGTTTCACATATTTTCTGTGGCCCTATTACCTGCTGCTCCTGCCAGGATGTTGGACCTGGTTCATCACCTCCCCCTGCCTCGGGCTGTCCATCGTTTCTGTTATTTGCACCCTGCTCAGAGGCCATGGGCCTGTGCTGTGGTCACCTGTGGCTCCTGGTTTGGCCTCCCTCATGGAGCAGTCCTCTTCTTGCTGCTTCCTGATACTCTTCAGGAAACTGCAGGAATCTTCATTTTTGAGCTGAAGGAGCTATTTTTGCTCTCAGTGTACAAAGGACCTTGAAGGTGCCACTGCCTCTCTTTTGCTTCTCTGTTCTAGAGAGATATAATATAGTTCAATATATTTTTGCTTCAGTTCACAAGTCCTATTTCTATTTTTCTTTTTACTCCTCTGTCAAGTTAAATATGTTCCACATTGAAAGACACTGATAACACTGACAGACTGTGCTCTGCTATTCTGCCCTGCAAAGGCTTTGTCTTCCAACTAACCTTTCCCTCAGCAGACAAAAGTGAAGGGCACTAATAGCAAATGAAAACACGTAGTTCTGTTTATTAGGGCTGTTGGTTTGAATGCCAAGTTCTCAGTACAGGATTAAGTGCATTTTGTATACAGCTGGAATATGTCATAGATACATTTAGGTCTTTGAATTTTAACATTCCCAGGTGATTTTTTTTTTTTTCTTTCTGGTATTAGCCTTTAGTGCAGAAAGGCATCTGGATACCTTTGAAGTTCTGCAATTATGAAAAAAGAGTGTTATCAAAATTAATGCAATATTATTTAAAATAACTTTAATTTTTAAATTGAATAATTATGAAACAATGGAAGCAAAATAAATGATAAAACTTTCAGATTTTATATACCTTCTGTGAATTGAAGCATTTTATCTTCAGTATCTCTTCAGAGATCTATCCCCCATATACTTGATTTTGTGTCTATTTAAGTCAGTGGTGAAGTTTTCCAATGTTTTTACTCATACATGCCCAGCTCCTCATGAGTGAAATCAGTAGAAAACTTCACCACCTATTTAAAGCTTTATAAATTGTCTAAACAAAGAGGCAGACGCTTTCTTCCATGTGCTTTTGAAACAAGGTATTAATTCCATGCAAAGAAAGTGAGGGTTTCTGCCTGCTGTAAATAACTGATATGGTTTATAAAATATGCTGCTCATTTATAGTCTGATGTAAACCCTAGTAAATCACAAGAATATTCCCATTGATTTCTGGGGACTCTGGATATAGTCCTTAGGCAAAACTGGTTTTTATAATTTTGTTAAAGTAGCCATTTGGGAATCATGATGTCCTGCATGTTAAGGGTTCTTTTATACTTATTCTGATTAGGTTTGGTTTTAGCTTTGTTTATTAAATAATGTGAGTAATGGTTATATAGGAATTTATTTTGAGTGGTGGCATTAAGAGATATACAGAAAACTTTTACAGAAATACGAACAAAAAAGAACTGAAGAAAGGAATTGAATGTTTCATATACATAAACACTTTCTACGACCATCATCCTGCCTGCCACCACTCAAATCCAGCACATTTTTATCAGCCACATTCTCATGAGAGATTAATGAATTTGGGAAGTAGATGAAGATACTTATTAGCATTTGATCATTCCTTTTTGGCACTCAGTCTGAGAACTCATTAATTCACAGGAACACCCTGCATACTCTATTTCTTTACATGCATTCTTGTCTTAGAATTTTTAGGCAGGAATGGTGGCTTGTTTTGCTCCTTCTCAGCATGTAGCTAGTCAAAAAAAGGAGGCCTGTCTGCTGATAAGGCCCTTACCAGAGTTACTTATGTCTTCGACACTTCCATGCTGTTTTGCTGCACTGGCCTGTATTTGAAGTTAGCCTTGAAGACCACCCAGAAGTACCAGCTGGTGCAGAACTCTGCTACTCACATTCTTAGTAGAAAGGAGCTGCTATCACCATAAAACAAACTGTGCTCAGTGTTTTGCTCTGCCTATCTTTTGCTTGGTGCTACAACAGCGTGCAAGTTGTACTCAAGAAGGCCGGCTAGCCTGGCAACTGATTACTTGAAGCTGCCTCTCCCTACTACTCCATCATGGTTTGCTTCTCTCAAGTTCTTTGATAAAACCTTTAGGACCAGAGGCAAGCCACATTGAGTAAAAGATCAAACTCTTCCCCTCTGGCAGTTTGTCAGCACAAGAACTTGGTAGGGCATAGTGCACATTTGTTATGGCAGGTTTTTAATTACATCTTTGATACAGCAGTGATAGGATTCCATATGTGAGAGTAATGCAGCATATGCACTGGTAAATCAGAGTTGAAACAAATTTAGGTCAGATCCTCACCTGATGTAAATTAACTGTTTCACTGACTTGAAGGGAATCCTGTGTACTTCTCACAGCTGAGAATCTGATCCTTTATGAGATTTTACTGAAGTGTCTAGGCTACAAAAACGACAATAACAATAGGTATTTTACGTAAATGTACTTTTCTCCCTCTCCTAACCCTGGAGCTCACATTGTTACTAAACTGTTGGTGAACTTTTAGGAGAAGCAGACCATGTGTTGACCTGTGTAAAACACATGAAACCTTGAAAACATTAGAAGGTTGCAGACTTTGGAACTGTGAACCTCAGCTGGAACTTCCTGCCGACTGCTTTCCCGGTTAGAAGGCATCAGGTCGAGTTTTGTGCTTTGTAGCATACAGCATGTCTGATCACAACTGACAGACTGTTTTGAAAGCAAGCAGTAAGGATGAACGCTTAATCTGCTGCATAATATGACTGTGAAAAAGTTTCTAACGAAGGGAACCTAATAAAATAAAGCCCACAGGGGTAAGATAATTTTTTAAACAACATAATGTGTATAATTTAGTATCCATAAATTACAGCAAATTTGTGTGTGTCTAAATTTTGAGAGACCGGTCAGTTCAATTTCACTACAGTAAGAGCATCTGTGAAAATAATATAAGTTTCTAAGTAGCTTTCTGTACCAATCTTTAATCATATAAATTACGTGTTGTTCATATTATGGACTTGCTTACATTCAGTAAGTATCAATTTAGTTTCACCTGGATAAAATGTCTGTAATAAAGCCATCATACAGGAGTCTGGAGATTGCAAAGCTTGGAATAATACCACAGCTACACAATCAGATCATTGAAGTCAGCCTAGCTGTGCACAAAGATTCCATCGGTTTCTAAAGTTCTATTGCCAGTGCTCACCAGTTTAGGATCTCACTGCTATTTTTATCCTACAGAATGAATGCAGAGAAGATCTTTACTTTGAATCCAGTAATAGTTGCCCTTTGTAGTTCTCCTCTCCTCTTTCTCTCTCAACCCCACTTCCTTTCAATTATCTAAAGGTCAAATATTGAGACTCTTTTCTAGTCATGCTGAACAAGATGGTATTTTACTAGTTGCCCCCAGGAGACAATAGGACAATTGTCAGTGTAAGGTACTAATTGGTACAGATGGAAGTGGTAGAAACCAGAGTAGGAGCTCGGAGTGTTGTTCCCACTGACTTTGGTAGGTCCCAGACTGGACTGTCTGGACAGCCTGTTGACCACAATGTGTGCATCAGAATATCCCAAAACCAGTGGGTTCCATGAAAAAGTGATTGTAAATTAGGATCTCATGAGAAGAGCTGCATAATAGGTATGAGTTTCAGCTACCATATTAAATCCAGATCTGAAACTAAATTGCTGCTATAGGTCTGGGCCTTTCTTCAGTTCATGCTACTGTAGGAGCGGGGGTTTAACCTTATGGGAGAAGGGAGCAGGAGCCCACAGTATGGTGCCACGTGAAGTATAGAGGATGGGGGACACAACACTGTGCCGCGCTCTGAACTACTCCTGGTATTTGAAGCCCTGGCTCCTTTGCACAGCGTGTTCTGCAGCCAAGGATCCACAGGGGATAAAATGCCTTTAGTTAACTGACATTGTTTTCCATCTGTCTTCTCTGGATCTCCAAATCTGGATAAGGCCATTGCCAAAAGTTTGAATGAGTATGAAGGGGAGGGAGTGTAGTGGGATGGAGGGAGGGATGAGGATAATCTGTGTTTGACTGTTTGCTTCTGCGACATGATCAAATATGGGAATTACGGTTGGCATCTGAACCTCAACAGTTTTTGAGGGACTAACCTCAATCTCCTGTAGAAGAAGGAAAGGGAGCAAAACACCTGGTGTGTGTTGGTGTTTTGCTGGAAGGACCAGCATACAAAAGTGGAGGACACAGCTGTGTAACAAGACAGGCAGAGAGAGGAAACAGAATGACCACACTATCAGATTCAGCCTCTCATCCTTCATATGTGAGCTCAGGCCATGATATGGATGCCTGAGAATATGCAGAGATTTTAGCCCAAGGGAAAAAAATGACAAAGCATTGACCCAAAAAGGAAAAAAGTCTTATGAAAGCTTTAGTCCCGTTTATCAAACAGAATCCGCAGCTTTTCCAAACAGAGTATTTTAATTTCATGCTTCCATTTTCTGTATCACATATACAGAGAAAACAACTGAAAATGTTCTAGAAGGATCAAAAGTATGGTGCGCTAGAGAAACAATTAACTTTTCTTCCTGCCATTTGCACCAGTGTCCCTCAGGGTTGCATTGATAGCCAGGACATGAGGCCTCATGATGCTGTTACCATGAGCATGAGAAATCAGTGATAGGAGTCAGGTGTCTTTTCAATATGTTATTTATTAAGGAAATAATAATATTCTTGCCTCTCCGAATAGATAGAAGAAATTTCTTTTAAAGAAATCTTCACATCTGTCACTCCTATAAGCTCTATGTCCTAGTGCACCAAACCAGGGAGATGCATAGAGGGGTCAGAAAGAAAAATGTACAGTTCAGAAATTGTTTCAGTAAAATGGATCATACCCTTTTGGGTGGAGAGAAGATTTGGGAGAACAGAAATGTTATTGCAGGGATTTGTGGTTAATCAAAGCTATCGTGATATGATATACAGGAAACCACCACAGATTTACAGCTGTATTCACAGAACTAATTTTACTGACCTCTTTGTAAGATTATCTGGCTCTATGCAGACGTCTCAAAAATCTTAGGTGCTGATCTTGCAAAAACTTTCTGCACATACTTAACTTAGCACTTATTATAAACAGTTCTGCTGAACTCAAACTGGTTGCATGACTAGTGTTCAGCAGCTATCTAATGACTTGTAAGTCTATAATTTCTGTCCAAAAAAGATTATCTTTGCATTCTGTTTTAGACAACACAGTAGGATGTGTAACAACAACAACAACATTTTATTCTTATGAAATTTAACAAGAAAACATCCACTTTAAGGCATTCTGTAGTGCTAAGAATTTATACCAACTCTGCAACAGAATTCTAAGAGACAAAAGCAAACGCATTTGGAGAAGTACCACCTCTGTTATATTTAGCAAAAATTGTGTATAACTTCTGTAGGTATCTGTCAATTTTTATAGTTTAATCTATTATAGATTCGACAGCATTTTCTCTTCCCATGGTTAACACTGGACTTTCCTCCTTCGTCTGTGGGATTTTGCAGGGCTGCTGATCTACACTGCTAGATTTTAATTTTATTCCTCATTGACAGGCCACAATTTTACATGTATCTCTGTTTTTCAGTGGTACAACCCACCCTAAGTTTCAATGAGCTTTCAAAATATATGTAAACAAAAGGATAGACACATTTTTGCTCAAAATTTCATTACAATTTTTCCTAATAATGGATCTCTCCAATTGGACACATCCTTCAAGGAAACAAAAAAGAGCAACTTTCAAAATAAAGATTTAGTTGTACAATATGTATTTCACGAGAACAATTTTTTATGTAGGTATGATTAATAGAGGAAAATACCAAGAAGAATTTTCTGCACCAACTCCCCGTGAATAATATTGCTTCTCGGCTATACTGCTTTATTTTTCCACTGGAGTTTCTCAGGTAATTTTGCCCTGCCTGACTAAAGCCTTCCCCCACAGATTTGCCACAGGTAAGCTCTAGAACGTAGAAGAAAGCAGCTGGGAAGAATGTAACCAAAAGGCATACGAGAGAGTGAGCATCAGGACCCTGCGTATTTTCAGAAAGCAATGGAACCTTTGGAATCTCCATCTTCTAACAAGCAGGTGAATCTGAACAGAAGCAGCTGCTCCAACAACAACAGATTTACTCAGTTTTTGCTCTGTAAATTGGGACTGAGGAGGAAGGGAAGCATATTTCGCAGCAATAAGCAAAGAGAAACCATACTGCTGCTTTCAGCACTTATGAAACTGGCAGCTACATGGGGCCTGAACTCCATGACCAAACTCTCATAAACAGTGACACAAAGAAACATCTGTTTCCATAAATGAAGACAGTCAGAGTAACCTACAGCAACTTGTAAAAAAAATATTTAGGAATATGCAAAGTGGTCCCAGCCCTGGAGCCATCTAACGCATATACCCATGATGATGCACATGCAATTTGTACTGTCTGTTTTTTTTTTTTTTTTTTTTCAGGTGTTAAGAACAACAACTGGCCACTCCTATTCTTCCATTCATTTGTTTATACCTTATTCATCTAATCAAAACATCTCTTTATAAGGTATTTGTCATCCATTTCCTCTAAACGAAGAGCCTGATGCAACTGCTACTGAATCAGCGGCAAAAGTCCCATTGGATGGGAGTTAGATTAAGTCCTTAAAGTGCATGAGCAGTTCCATAAGAGGGCAGAAGAGAGAGTACAATACACTTATCCAAAACATCTGTGTATTTTACTAATTTTACAGGTGAAGGAGCACAATTTTGAAAAAGTATAAATAATATACCAAGTAATTTCAAAGTTATAATTTGACATGTTTAATTCACATTGATGCTAACTCACATAAATAAACTTCCAGCTTTCACAACTTCAAGACAAACAAAGAAATCACCAGAAAAGAAACATTACAAGCCACATGGGAGAGAAAAAAGTGTTTTCTAATCAGTGGCCAAGTGACCAACATGTTAGTCAGCACTCAGGAGGGGAAGGGATATCTGTCTACACTAAATTAGTGGGTTTTTTCTCTGTCCTTATTTAATTACATGCTATCAACCTAATATTTGGCCAACAAACAGAATGATAATGATTATTCATCAGACTATAAAGCCTCTCAAATGGATATCATGCTGTTAGAGAAAGTGTGTTATTTCACAGCTGGTTAATACAAGGAATATGACCAATAAAGGCTTAGCCCAGCATCCCCTGAAGTTTTACGTATTTTTTTCCACTATTTGCAATAAGCATGGAATTGGCTTTTTAGTGAGAAAATTTGCTAGTGACTTACACCTTGAAATTTACATTGAATGAATATTAATAGCATTATATGGTAATAAATTAATTAGTAAAAGGATATTTTTGCAAAATTTGATCCTATGTATCTAAAGACTGGTAATGAAACACACTTTAATTTAAAATTGAACACGCTGTAAGACTGTTGCCACTCTGAATAACAAAAAGCATTGCAAATAAAAAAGTAGTGCACATTTATTGGTTTAAATGTATGTGTACTTATCCACGACAGCATGATGATACACAAGCAGAAGCACAGGGTCTAATTCATCTGTGGCATAATACAAGTGAACGAAGGGGGTATAAAGGATTAAATGAGATAAAAACTGTTACCTGCAAGCAGCAACACTAGTCATTGTAGAAGAGATGAGGGTTAAAAACTGGACATGTATTTGCCTCCAGATTAAAGGTTGCATGATTTGAAAGGATCTCCTTTTGGCCTGTAGGAAGGAAACAGGAGAAGGAGTCAGTCTTCATCTTAAATATTATCTCAGACAGGAAACTTAGCCTTTACAGAAGAGTTAAGGAACCTCTCATCAAAGCTTAGCTGAAGACATAAAATAAATAAATAAAAAGTCATTCCTTTGCTAGGAACTCTGTGAAAGGGCACTGTGCTCTTGCAGCAAGGCCTCTGCTTTCTTTGTTCTTAAAAGGATTAAAACTGTCCTGGTCAGTCCCCAGGGAGCGGGCTGTGTTGGATGCAGTCTCATGTAGTTTTAAACTGTTAAAATGGCATTTTGTTCCTACAAGCAGATCTCAGATTGCCAAATGTGTTCCTACTGTGCTTCCGCCCTTTCATTACAAAAGCTGTGCTGCCTGAGAGGGGATCATGCTCATCGTCCTCCGATTTAGACACACAAGTCCTCGCCCTTAAGGTCAGAGGAAGAAGAAGACAGCCCAGTCAGTTGCTTGCCTCACCTTCCATGATGCTGGCCCGCATAGGACAGCTAGGGCTCAGTACTCAGCAAAGAACATTTGCAGTGAGATGCAGCTTACACCATTATAAAAACCCTTTCCTGATACAACTTTTCCAATGCTGTGAATAGAGGAACCTATGCCAACAAAGTGTTTTTACTCTTCTTGTCAGCACTGCTTTGTTGAGCAGTGGTAGGACGTTTTGCAAGTATTATGCACTCAAACAAAAGTTCACCTTATAACAGAGTCCTAGCACTCTCCCTTCAAGCATGTTTTCTTCTGATGGATTAACCATTAAATATATACCATGGTATAAGGAAACGTCATCTTAAATCCTATGCCCTCCATCCAGACTCAGGCTTTTTACTGTCATAATGGAACTGCTGTCTGGGAAAAGATCAACTTCTAGAAGTAAAGGTAACTCCCAAGAATTACCTCTGAATTACTCCAGCTCTCAGCAAATAACGAGTGCTTGTATTCTGGAGACCAGCAACCACCATTGTAAAAGAAATTAAAGTTGCTTATATTTTGTGCATAATGAATAAATCACTCAAATTACAATTTTTAGGTTATATTCCTCCAACACATTTTTCTCAAAGATAGTTATTTATCTTGACATGGTCCCCAAGTTTTCACCAATGGCATTTACTAAGCTAATCCTCCAGTTCTCAGTGGTATCTTTATATTAAACACTCCTAGCATGTAAAGACATACCTAAAGAGCTCTGAGAATTTTTACTCCAGTTCATATTTTTTCCCTAATATATACTTACCAGGTTAAAACATATTATATAAGATAATTCTCTGGATTAAATATTTTAAAACAAGTAACCAAGATGTTTTCAAGAATCATTGGTAACAAAAGAACAAAACCTGAAAGAGAGGCAATGCAAATGTCTGTAGTAACCCAACGGTAAAGTTAAATACAGAAATCCTGAGCAAAATAGCTTGAAATCAAAGTTCCCAGGAGATCATGACCTTTGCCTCCAGTGATTTATCAAAATAATAAGTCTGTAATAGAATTATCACAGAAGACATTAATTTGCCCGACTGGTTCACAGAACCACAACATTAAACACAGCAATTACACTGGCAAGCCCTCAGCCTGTGCAGTCTGCTCTTCCAAATGGCAGCAGTGATGAATCACCATGCACAGAGCCGGTTTGTACCTTGCATGAGAATATAGTTAAGAAACTTGATCACAGGCTCTTGGGAGTATGTTGGTCTTTTTATTCCTAATGTCTTAAAAACTCTTCACAGAGTTCACTCAGGTACCTTAATACTGCGGCTGTCTATACTCAAGTTTAAATTTTCTCTAAAGAATTACAAAGAAATAATAGATATAGTTGAGAAGTTTTATTATTTTTCTTAGGAAAAAATATTTGCTGGTCCTTACAGAGATAACATTAGTGCAGCCACTATGGTAAAGGTGAGATCTCCTCCAGTCTGTGTCACGTGCATCCTCAAAGGATAGCTTCTGTGGCCCTTACCAAAGGGCTCATTTACTCTGCGGTGGAGGCTCTATGTACCTGACACACACAGCTGCAAGCTGTGCAGGGATTCTGTGACTGGAAGCCTATTAAAATGACTGAGAAATAACTTCTTCACTATTTATTCACCTGAAGATACACAGCAAAAGATTACAGCAACACAAGTGTGCATGCAGAATGTGTTAAATCAGACCTTAATCTTTCTCTGCACTCTTTGATAAGCCTATGCTAACACTAAAACTTCTGTGAAGATGCAAACTATTTTACTGTAGCATGCTCCTGGTGTTCCTTTGGGATGCTCTTAATTTCTCTTCTTTCCTAGGACAGTATCTTTAATGGTTTTGCATTTTCTGTGCTCACAGACTCCAGTTTAAGCACCACAAGCCTTGCTATCTTGGTTAGACACAGTCACCCAAGCGTCTAAGCACACTTTATGATGTGATCTTTTTGTTGCCATGCTTCATTTTCTCCTTCCCAGCTTTTCCTAATTTAACTCTGTAAAGCTGAACAGGATAACATCACCTGGGTAAAGTGAGGTGCATATCATATTTTCTAAAAAAGAATGCAAAACCTCAAAGCTTCAGACATTTTCATTTCCTCACTAATAAATGGAATTAAAAAGGTCACTATCTGAAAACAGTTTTTTAAAAGACTCCAGATAAAATGACAGGACCCTACGAAATTTCTGTGTCTGCACACCTTAATTTTTATTTAGCTATGAAAGGATAAATCAAAAAGAACCAAGAAGGTTTAGAAAAGCAATCCTTCTGTGAAGAAGAAGCTGAAAGAGGGAAAACTTTTTAGCAATAAGCAGAAAGAATGGTTTCCCAGATACAAAAGAAGTGATGTTATCTCATCCATCCTTTAAAGAACAGAGAGAGAAAAAGTAGCTCTCAGTATTCTTGGGAGGTCTGGCAGATTTACATTTCTGTCTTAGATGAGATTTTAACTTTGCAGTAACCCACTGATATTGGAGAGACTACAACCCCACAGAACTATTTTGCTTCCTGCAATAATAACTGGCACGTGAGAATGGAAAGCAATCATAATGGCAGAAGTTAGTTGCCTGAAACATTCACACCAGATGACCGCATTTAAATGTACTCCAGCTTGTTGCCTTTTATGTTTGAAGCGATTACACATTGCACAAGATAGAAACACAGTGTAATTAAATACAAATATATTGTAGCTTCTAAAATTAGATATTCCTTATATTTCTCATCATCTTTTACAGTGTTTCTCAGTCATTTCTCCTGTTTCTAAACAAACTGGTTGGTGACTATAAAACCTTGTGATCTTGTGGGTATATATCTGCAATAATAAGAAATACAGCCTTCACAGACAGGATATGCTGAATCTGGCCTATATGGGAAGAACAAGGAAATACAGCAAAAGTAAATTAAAACATATGTGTTTCACTACATCTGAAGATGTTAGAAAGCAAATATAGGTGTTATTTTGGTCTATATAAACTGGATACATCAGTTTAATAACCTGAAATCGCTTGGCAGCATTTACCCAAGGAGTTGAAGACAGCTTCAAATGTGTAGTCCAGCAAAGTGTTACCCATAGATTAATGAACTGTAGGATGTGTGCAGCAGTTTATAGTCACATTGGCAGATGAAATTCATGTCTATGTTTTACCTCACGAACATAAAGTGATGCCACAAAGTTTTGTTTCCTGATTTACATCCAGTCAGATGCTATCTTGAAAGTTCTAATAAGACATTTGAAACCAACCATGGTTAAAGGATCTTGCATGTTTCCAGCATTTCAAATATATTTCTTAAATAATTTTTTCCAGTCACATTGCACAAAGTACTCTAATATTCTTCTGCAACAAAAATAACATAATAGATTGCAAAGATAAAGCTAATTCAATTGTGTCTATGTTAGAACTCCTTTTAAACATCCTTTTGGAGAGTAAACAAAATCTTGCAGAATATACATATTCTAATTTATTTCTATTTCTGTTATAATTCCTCATTACTTGAATATATGCCTGAGATAGTATAATTTGAAACCAACAGAAAAACTTCCACTATGTACACAGGCTTTGTATGATGGCTTTTCCTAGGTCACTGCTTGATACTACTAAGACACAAGAAGTACACATTTTCTTCATATCTTTCACCAAACTCTTAACTGGAAAGAATAAATAGATATACATATTAAAAGAGAATGTTTATGCTCTCTTGAAGAACTCATGTCCATACTTAGTCACCTAAATAAATGGTAGACATCAACAAGCTCCTAAAGGCTGTTTTTGAAACTCTGAGTATCTTCAAATTTGATTTGGCAGTGTCTCAGAAAACAAGAGAATCAGTACAACCACAGAAGCTGTTTCCATTTATTTTTTCCTTTTTTTCCAAAACAGCTTGCACACTGATAGCCCTTTTCCTACTTAGTCCTTGCATCTGTATTAAGAATTATGGGACCAGATAAGCCTATTGACTTGAGTGTATCATAAAGCTTCTGTATTTAATTTATTTTGATAATTTTGACAGGACACAAGATACCACATGAGTAGATTCATGGACCCATAATGTAACTCCTGGAGATTATCACTGTAAATAATGTACATGACTTTTAAATGCTGTACAACACTAATGTCAACGTAATGAAGTTGAGGAATGACATTGGACTTTATTACTATTTATATAAACTCTAACTATTTTATGCACAAGTGATTCATTCCATCAGTGAACCAGGAAAATATACACCAGCTTAATCAAAATCTGCTCAGATCAGGGGGAAGAGGTTGAAACATCTGCATTTCTCTTGATATCCTGTGCCTTTGGCTCAAAAAGTATCTTGCAGAAAATACTAAACAAAAATAAAAAAGATAATATATGCTTGCTGTGTACTCATCCTTTTCCTTGGGATTTCTGTGGCATTTAAGACAGAAAAGTGGGCTAACTGGACTTTTGCTCTCATCTAATACAGCTGATCTTGTATTTCACATGGAGATGGCACAAGCAGTCAGCACCAGTTGAAACAAGTGGAAACCCTTTTCACAGGTTTCTGTAATGATAGTCCCAGAAAAAATGGGTCTTGCAGCATTGCCACCTCCCTGCTTCTTTGAGTTAACTAACTCCTATTTACCCACGCCTACAGTATTTTAGACATGAACTAGGGCAGAAAACTCTTTGTGAACTTTGATCCCCCTGATGTCCTGAGTTAACAGCCAATGTGGATTCTCAGCACTACATCTAGTCTTTCCTCTCTTTTGCACATTGGGGAAGAGACCACCTAATACATTACGCTAATAAACAAGCCACCCAACTTAGAAGAGTGAAGAAACAACAGCACAGAAAACATGATTTGTACAAGGCAAGTTCTCATCACCCTGTTATTATAGCGTCAGTCTAACTGCTCAAGAGTTTCTGATTCCCAGCTTTTTTTCTGAGCCCTTAGACAGGAATAGAACAGAATTTATTAGAGTAGAACTCTCTTTCTCCAGCTTCTTTGCAGCAGCACACACAAAAATTTTTTCTTTAGCAAGGCTACTCCTACTAAACACCCTGTAAAAGGACATGCAATTCCAGCAACTTGATTTGTCAAGTTGTCTGAATGTTGTCACCTTCATTGTATGAACATTATAATGACAGTACCAGGTTAACATCCTGCCACTTTTATTGAAATCCTCTAATAATCCTTTACTAATTGTTGATATAGGGGACAAGGTATTAATAAACCATTTAGAATATAACCTATGTAAGGAAACCACAGTATGTCTTAGGAATTTTGTAATTAGTAATTAATGAAGATTAGTATTTCGTTGTCTGGGGCATCAGCCAATGAAAGTCTTGGGTTCCACATCCTGGTCTGACATTGGCCTCCAGGGTGAACCTGGAAGAGTCATTTAGTCTCTTGATGCTTTTTGTTAGATGGGGGTGATATTCATTTATTTGCGTAAAACAAAGCTTCATCTGTCATTACAATGCAGGCCATATACATATCTAAGATGAAAAAGAGTTTCTTAGCCTAAGCCTATTAATATTCAGCAAAGAATCTTCCAAGAAACACCCCCAAATTCACTAATCAGCCTGAAAACACATACGCTTAACTTGGGGCCAAAAAGACTTTTTGTGTGCCTGTGTGAATAAGGTCGAGTCATACAAGCAGTTTTAAGCTTCCAGGGCTTGGAACTTATTTTTTTTATTAGTTTTCCACAGTTTAAAAATAGCTTTATTGTTGGTTAGACAATCACAAAAATGACCTGGGCTAAACTTTGACTTTAAATATTGATCTCCAGAAAAAGCAATTTTTGTCTAGGTTGAATTTATTTTCTAGTCTGCTGATGACCCTTGTGGGTGTTAATATAATGAAATACAGTAACAATTCTACATTTTCTATCATCTGATTTCTTTTACCTCTGCATCATTCACTGTATTTCCTCCAGTTGATGCAACAAAAAGGGACTAGAGACAGCATTTGTTTTGATTCATCAGCCTGAGTCATTCCATACAGTTCCAGGCTTTCCCCTGAACAATGGAAGGGTCCTATGGGAAAACCAGTATGAAATCAGGTAATTTGAAACAGTGGAAGGACGTGTATATAGAAAGGGATGATTGAAAGTCATAGAGGTAAACTTAATCCTGACACTTCCTAACTCTTGTATGCTAGAATGACCACAACCCCATTCTTCTCATTCTGCATTTTTTGGGTTTAGTAAGGATGTCCAATTCCTTGATAGCAGGTGATGGAGAATGCAACTGAAGATAGCTCATGAACAGCCATCTGTACTGAACATCAGCTCCTTGTCAGCTTTGTCCCTCAATTCTGGAGTGATCTCAGTCCAGACAACCTGAAGTTATCTGGTTTAACTCTTCTATGAAATGACTATCATCAGATTTACCTGCTGTAGACAGGTTCTACATTCTCTGTGGAATCAGTTTGAGGGCTGCGTAGCTATTGTCTGGAAAACATTTGAAACTCTCCCGGTGTAGTGCTATTTAAGGACAACTGGCTATTGGATCCATGTAAGGGCACACTGGGTAGGGTGCTTGTTTGTCTTTCATGCTTTGCCAGTGACTTCCATTCCTTCTCTGTCATTTCTCAGCAGTGAGGCTTTTTCTGAAGAAGTCAAAGCCATAACACTAGAGTATCCAGAGACACTCAATAACCACGCAGTATGTAAGAAGAAAAAGTGAACTCTCTTCATAACAGAATTAAAAGAAGTATCCACTTTGCCTGGTAGGGTAAGGAAAACAGGAAAAACAAAAAGTGACATCTCTGATAGGTGTAGGACAAAGAAGGAAATTCCAGATATACTTGAATTTTAGATTTGTCCTCATCATGCTGGTATACACAGAAGCCTCTGTGGTTATTAACTGGTGTTTTTTTATGGGACTGGTTGACTTGTATAAAATCTGTGCCTTAGTTTCTACATCCATAAAACATTTCGGCTTTTGTTGCACTAAATTCAAAAGGTTTATCAAGTAAGGAATATCTTCTAGGGGAGATGCTCATCTTCCCCAGATAAAATGTCACTTTACAAGGCTCAGTTCCAGCTCTGTAACTTTGGTAAGTCACATGTAGGAGTGATATGAAACTTGAAAGTCTTCACTGAATTCAGTGGGGCTGCCTATAACTCCATACTGATGGGTCAGTAGTAGTTTGGTCACCTGCGGTGTTTAGACTGTACACTCTCCAAGGGCTCTGCGTCTGTGCAGCGCCTCTAGCTGACTGTACAAGTAAATTCTTTCTCACAGCAAGGCCTCTTACTAGTACAATACAGATTATAATAATGCTACATTAATGCTGTTATAGTAAAGTTGTATGCTGGTTTAAGAGAGAAATTTCTGTATCCATTACTCAGCCCTTACTTACTCTCACATTGCAAGATTTCTGTTGCCCTGTTGGAATATTTGGAGATTCAGCACTGAGAGAAAAAAAATTCCTGTCTATCTGAACACTGAAAGGAGCTGTCTGTACCTAACAGCTCATCAGTCTAAGAAGCTGAACAAATCCTGAAGTCCTTTGGAGCAGGTATTAAGTTCAGGAGCTGTCTTCCTGCTAAGCAAGGAAGTTATTTACTCCAAAAAAGTTTAGTTATTGATAAGAATGATAGTAGTATCCTGAAGCTAGCTGTTTAAGGGTAAACTCTGATTCATGTGCAGTATATGCATTGAGTGAAATGAAAAGAAAATTATATAAATATTTATGTTAGTTAATTGTGTTTATGTTAAAAGTTACAGTGTTTGTTTAATGTCTTTGCAAAATCTGTAAACTTGGCTTCTGGATAAAGGCCTATACAATACTGTTTAGGGTTACAGACACGTGCTCCTGTCACTCACTTTCAGCACTCCTGCAGAAAACCCCAGGTCTGTTTTATTCTCAGGTATCTAGGAGAGTTACGCTGGCTATGCCTCAAATAGCCACTGAAACATTTCACACACTGATAATGAAAGTACAGACACATGGACAGCTTTCCCTTCCTATGGCTGAGAGCAAGATTTTGGCTTTTGAACCTGAGGGTCTTTTATTCTGACTTTATTTCTGTACCTCCTCAAAGAGCTTTTTCTATTTGAAAGAAATAGAGACCTTAAACAGAATTTTTTTTTTCTCTGACTCTTGAGCTCTTTCCTTGGGCTCAACTCTGGCAGAAAAAGGCCAGTTCTAACACTCTTGCTGAAGCACATTTTAAATTAGTGCTAGAGAGATTTGAATAAAGCTTTGCCAGTTTATACCATCAGAGAGTTTGGCCTATAGTGCATGTCACACAAACTATTCAGACACCATCGTTCACTGTTAACTTCTGCTGAAAAACCGGCTTTAAAGACAGCTAGCTCAGACACATTCCCTGCAACTGGTAGCATTAGCAACCAACACAGCTTCTCCTCAGGCTTCTAGAAATATCTAGCCCTGAACAGATTTTACTCATATTTTCAGAATAATCACTTCCTTATTAGCTTAGAACATAACTATGTGCAGTTCTCATGAGACTCAGAACCATATTAGTAAAAATATTTAATGAGATCAGCTGTTCGTGTAGGACAGCTTCAGCCTGGACCTTCAGCTTCTGTTTCTTGACAATATCCACCATTAAAATATTACAAATCTCTGCTTCAAAGGAGCAAAAGATATTTTAGTATTCTCAGCAATGTCATACTTTGCCATCAGAAATGTCACAGCAGAAGTATATATCTCCAAAGCAAAGTGTGAAAGCTGGGCCAGCACTGGCTAAACCTTGGCTTTACAAGAAAAATGTCTATATTGATCTGGAACAAGAGTTGATTATTTACTGAGTTCCACAGCAGAGCAGGTTTCTGCTCAGTGCTTGAGTGCAGCAGAGCATCTAAGCATGTGTTTAGCATTGAGTAGTCAGTTCAGTGCTAAATTAAACACGATCTTAAGTATTCTGATGGACTAGGGCCTTTTTCCATGTACACAAGTCTTACTGACATCAAGTAAACTGTGTATGAGTAACTGCCACCAAGTATATGTTCCAGTCTCACAGCTGATATCAAGGAGAATTGGATCTGAATATGCAAGCAAAACCACTTTCTGTATTAGAAGTTCATACTATTTTTCTATCTATTTTTTCACAAGAGTTTAAATATGAGAACATGCTGACATTGTTGAGGCTTGTCCTTAACATGCAAGATAAATTTCAAATTCATTCTATCAGTTGTTTTTAATAAGAAATGTAAACAAGTAGGATCATTTTGCAATGTCCTCGAACAGGATCTTCTGTTAACGGTGATAGAGTGCCAGGGATTTACACTGTTGGTAAATCACAAGTATTTTCTCACCAGGCTTTGCCATTTTCAGTGGTAATATTCTTGATTATGAAACTAATTTAAACTGGACTTCAGTGTCACTGACATTTAATTTTATTTCTACCTATGACAGAATACCTACAAAAAGTGGTATTCAAAGGCTCAGATCTATTGGCATTTGGATTGACTAGACAGTGTTAGGTTTAGAGCTACAAAGTTATTAATACCAAACCTGATGCAAAGAACCAAGAAGGCGAGACTGTCTTTCAGTTGAATGCTGGAGCACAAGGAATTGAAGTTCACACATTCTGGAGTGTTTTAGGAAGTCAATTAAGAAGTCAAGATAAAAGGTATAAGAGTGCTTTAATGCTTGAAGATGCTTTCAAGTTTTAGGTTTCTAGGTACAGCCATACACGCAAATAAGCCACCTTTCCACAAAGTATGTCCATCTGAGAAAAAAGGTGGCAATCCCTGACTTCAGACTAGTTCCTTGAATGCAACCATCCAGGTTAGCTTTCTCTTCATTCAGTTCTCATGCAGAAAGCTTCCTATCAAGTCCTACCGGCTTGTGAGCCCACAGCTTGCATGCAGTTAGGGGCAATTATAATGTAATACCCAGTCTTTAAGCTTCACAATCCCTGTCAGCATCACACATAGAAATGGTTTCTTGGAAAGGTTAAGGTTATGCTTACCTAGGCTGGTACGAAAAAAAATCAAGAATGCTGGTTTCAAAAGGCATATCTTGGATGGTTGTCTCTAAAAGGATGCTTTAATAAGGCAGATGTTTTTCATCCACTGCTGAGTTCACAGTGATACACACTCACTGTCCACACGTTCTCTGTAACTGTAATCATTTACATGCAGTCCTAAAAAGGGGTGCTACAGCCTAAGTGAGTCAAATTCCATCTTGTTGACACAACCCACTTCAGCTGTTACTAAGCAAAAATGTTACTATCATATAATTAATCTGGCCTGAGATTTAAGAATGCCATTAAAGTAGGTTCCCATCTCTTTTAAACACTGCATTAATCTATAGGAAAGTGTAAAAAGCAAAGCAAAATTAAAATCAAATGCAGTGATAGCTTCCAAACATGAAAAACAGTCTTACAAACATCAATAACGTAATGTAAGTGTACTATAAAACTTAAACAAATGGTTTAAGAGAAGAACTTGGCTTTCTGCACTGTACACAAAATCTGTGGTGGTGCTAGGAGAAAACCCCTATTAGCAAAGTTAACTACAGACCATCAAAATTAAAAGATAAAGGCTAAATGCCTGCATAAAAACAGACATTGTCAGAGCCAAAGGCATATGCAGCACTTTTGCCAAAACTCATGTAAAGTGCTAAGAGACTTTTCAAATGTCTTTTTGTCTGTTTGAGGTGAAAATAGGATGCAGTAAAAATATGTGCAAAATTCAAGGGTTTTGAAGTGTCTTGCACATCAGGATTGAACTCCTTATCTGTCTGTTAGAAAAGCATCGCAATTGACTTAGAAGAAAACTCATGTTTTGGTGCAATGGAAAGGATTAGTGATAAAACAACAGAAATTAAAATTCTCATTTTTTGATTGGAGAACTTTCCTTATTGAGGGAAAAAACCAACAGAAACCAGCTTCCTCCTCTTCACTTCTCTAGTTCACAGAATCACAGAATCACAG
>NW_010117655.1:0-234 GCF_000699245.1 Pterocles gutturalis
GGAGCCCCCTGCTCTCCCCCCGGCCCCCCCTTCCTCCTCGCTGTAAAGCCGAGATTTACAAGTGGCCCCAAGTGCCGGAGGAGCAGGAGCGGGATCAGGGGCAGCCTTTATGGAGCCTCATTAGGGGCTGCAGGTATGCCGAGAATGTCACAGCTAATTACAGCTCGGGGCAGGAGGGGGGACAGGGTGGGCAGCAGAGGGTCCCTGCACAGGGGACCGGAAGGTTCTGGGACA
>NW_010117655.1:350-587 GCF_000699245.1 Pterocles gutturalis
CCATCTGCCTGGAGCCCCCCAGCCCCAACTCAGAACTTGCTGTGGGGCCACGGCAGCTGGGCTGAGGTCCTGACCATGGTCGAGGACAAGGCACCAAGTCCCTCCAACACCAGAGCTGCTCTGGCTTCATCCATGGAAAAATCTCCTTGGGGGTCTTTGGGACCCTCCGGATGGCACCAAACCAGCACTGTGGAGTGGCATGAGCACAACACGACACCCCAGGGACAGTGACAGCCC
>NW_010117655.1:643-914 GCF_000699245.1 Pterocles gutturalis
GACACCCAGCCACTGCGCCACAGGATCCCCGTTGTGCCTAAGCCCCCGTGCCGGCCACTGTCCCTGGGGGGCCTCGGGGTCCGCCTGGGGGGGCCCGGCTCTGCCACCCACCCAGGGGGCTGCCAGAGGAGCCGAGGTCTGGGATGGGGTGTTTGTTTGCTTCAGAGAACGATGTCAAGAGTTTAACAAGCTCTCGCTTTTGTTCTGGTCACGTCTCCCCCAAGGCCGGGGGGGCTGCACCCCACATCGCTGCTCCCCTGGCCATCGGGTG
>NW_010117655.1:1448-8971 GCF_000699245.1 Pterocles gutturalis
GGAGGAAGGGACAGGAGCGACCGGCCAAGGGCCATTGCTTGGGCTCCTCGGGGAGAGGATGCACGAGGCCAGTGGGTCTGGAGAGGGGAGATCCTCCCAGCAGCAGCCCACAGCCCCCTCCTGCCATGGAAACCCCCATGGACCCCCCACAGCAGGACCCAGTCTGGCCTCACCACCACGGACCCGGCCCATCCTGGATCCTGCAGCAGAACCAGCACATCCCAAATCCCACCACAGCACCAAGCTGGGACGGACACAGGCACGGGCTCGGGGCCGGGCTCGCCGCCATTCCCCCTCGGGCTCACCCGCACTTCCAGGCTCTGCTCTTTCGTCTCTGAATTTTTCTGAATTTGAACAAAAGCCGTTTCCAACCCACCCACGGAGGACCCAGGGGCCGTCGGGAGATGAGGATGGAAGAAGGGACACATTGGCATCAGAGCATGCAATGCACATTCCCCCCTCCACCATGCACCCCACTCCTCGTCCCATTGTCCAAACCCCCCGCCCCGGGGTTTCTCCCTCTCCTCCGTCCGCCCCTGACCTCTCGTTGCATTTACAGCCTGAGCGGCGGCCGTGACAAGTGACTTCATGCCGAATTTGGGCACCGCTCAGCGTACGCCACCAGCCCCTGGCTCTCCCTTTTCTTTCGCCGCCTTTCCCACACTTTCCCCCGCTCATTGTGCGCCCACTGCTTTTTTTCTCCCCCTATTCAGCCCAAATTAGTCACGAGCAGCCCGCAGCTCAGGGAGGAAAAATAAATTAGGGTGAGTTTGAAACACCGGGCAATTGGAATGATTCTCCTCCGACACCCAGGAGAGGAAAACCCCCCAGGCGGGAGAAGCAGCAACCGCCCGGCTCCTTGGAGGTGGCTCCAGCTGCGTCCTGGATCTGCGCAGCTCCCGATGTCAGCTCAGAGCGAGGTTTCACCCGAACAGAGCAGCAGTCAATCCGGAGAGGCAAAGGGGGGGTGAGGACTTTGGCCAAGCCACATGATTGTCAGGACAATCTCCAACTGCTGGTGACGGCCTGATCGGTCTCTGCCCCCCGGCCGTCCCCGTGCCGTCTCCATCAGCTCCAGCCCCGAGGACCGGCCGCGCCGTGCATCAAACTGACAGATCCAAGAATCGCCTTGGAGGAGTTTTATTATGAAACCGAGAATGAAGTGCAGTGTCTGCCCTGGCACACTACAAAACATTTCAAGCAAATATTTACCAGCAAAAAGATCATGAGCCAAATAGAAAATACATCTTACAAAATCTGACATACAAAACCAAAAAAAACCAAACCAGAGTAACGTTATGACATTAAACTGGGAAGGAGCAAGAGAGCTTCGATTCACTCGGCCACTGACAACCCGAGACACACACTGGCACCCGGCCCCCGGGGCTTTTAGCTGCCCTTTGGGAAAGTGAACAAATGTCCAAGGTATTGCTGAGAGTCACCGAGGGACCCAGGCGCAGCCACGCTGTGAACAGCAACGGAACAGGGGCGGCTTGAAGACTTCTACATTAAAAATATATATATATATTGCTTGTTAAGAACCAGGGATAAGCCTCTGAAAAGCTGGATTTGGACACGCACCCGCTGTTCTCTTAAGGAGCCGAGCACAGACAAGGCAAACATCCCTCTGGTGACAGGTGACAGTCAGAAATAAGAATCCCAGGATGTCGGTCTTCAGCCAAGAGAAGGATTTTGGCCACGACACCCACCTAAAGATCCACACGGACAGATTCCTGCTCCCACCTGGGGCCGAGGGATCCGTGTTCTGTAATTTCACCCGACAGGGTTACGGATAACACAGCAGAAGGAACCGTGTTCCTCAAGAGCCACCAAGAAACGTGGCCCAGGATGATGCCGGTGCCCTTCTGCACTGCCCAGCAGCTCAGAGGAGACACTTCAGCAGGTCTGGGAGTTAAACCAGCTTGGCAGCAGCTCCGAGGCAGAGGGGACAAGATAAAATCCAGCCTGCGAACAAACACGGGACAAAGCGACTCTGCTGGGTTGTAGAGAAACATTATCATCAACCTTGGAGGAACCTGGAAAACGTACGTGAAATGCCACAAGGGCTTAACAAGGTGGGATAAACAACGCAAGGAGGACAGACTCCGCATTGTTGTATTTTCCTCTTCGTTTTAGGACACCGGTCTCTATCTAGGGTTAATCAGTGACTCTTGCTCTGACAATTCCCATCAGCCTCACCCCAGGAAGGACGGCAGTCGGGAAACTGCCCCACGCGTCGCCTATCACACGTCGCTTCCATTTTTGAAACCAAGATACAAGATATTTGAGAAAATCCTTCCCTGACGTTCAACCTGTCGGATGAGATGGGGGCATGATGCCAGAGATCTGGAGCAGGACTCGCGCTACGCATCGTGCCCTCGAGACGAGGCGTGTTCCTGTCCCGGCTGCTGGGGAGGAACCAGGACAGAGCCGAACCTTCCCGGGGCAGAGGAGCATCGAGAGGCGGCGATGGCATCGGATGCAAACAGACAACACGCTTCAAACTGCTCCTCACTTCCGCAGCGTCCTGGAGTCCTTCAACTTGAAAAGCAGCTGCTGAGGGCAGAGCAAACCTGCTCCATCTCTGCTCCTCAACGCTTTCCCTTCCTCAGCGCGCAGCAGCTACTCCCGTTGCTCTATCTGCCCGTCTGTTTACTGGGCAGAGTTTGACTCCCTGGGAGGACACCAGGACACTCGCCATCCCTCCCCGCCGGCCGGCCTCTCGGGCGCGAGCTGCTGTCAGTGACCCCCCCTGCAGCCAGGAAAGCACCGGGCCATGGGACTGCGGCTACCAGAGATGCACCAAGAGCAGCTGCTGCTTTTTGCTCCACTTTTGTTCATTTGTAAACTTCGTAACTTGAAAAAAAAAAAAATAAAATAGTAGCACAATCATACATCTATGGGGCATTCCCTGTCTACTCATCACTAAAACCGAGACAAACACTGTGGGAGTGAGAGAAAGTGGGGGGGAAAAGAGAGAGGAAGGGGATGCACACACTCGAGAAGCACACTGCAATGGGCTGGAGCTAAACAGGACCGGCATCAGACGATCCCAAAGCGTTCTGCTCTTTTCCTCTTCTTTGCCTGCAAAGAGGAATTACAGGGGAAGAAAAAAATCAAAACCAAAAAGAAACAAATGAACAAGTTCTTTAAAATCTCACACACAAGAAATTTTCAGATGGGGAATTTCTTAAAAATTTGGTATCAGTAATAATGCCCAAGCTCGGCGGCTCCGGCCCCTTCCTGAGCACACCGACACAGCATTAGTTCAAAGTTTTTCTTCCAATGCCAGGACAAAGAGCACCCCGAAATCAAGTCAGCAGAAATCTCCAGTGCCTGAGATGCAGAGCTGTTGGAGTCGCTCCGTGGTGCTGGCAAAATGCGACAAAGGGGCTGAGCCGGGAACAATGCCCACTTCAGAGGCTGGAAAAACCTTCCAGGCTGGGTGGAGGTGGGAAATGGAAAAGGGCAAAGGGTTAACACTCTGCTATTCATGGAGAAGGTGAGGGGGACACACTAAAACGCATTAAATATACTATTGCGTCTCTCAGATATGCCTTTAAGCTGATACACGAGGGGCGTATAAATCTTAATTTTTAGCAGGATAAATAGCCCGGGGACAACAGAAGCCTTAATCAAGAATCTCTGGGGGAAAGGTGCATTTGAGTGCACACAATGCCAGTAAAAAGACCTTTTTGTTCCAGCCACAATCTCCAAGTGACCTAACGGAAAAGTATGGAATCCCCCCGCGGCCGCCTCCTCTGCGCGGCCCGAGGGGCTCATTCTCCCATGCTCGTGGGGCTTCACGCGGGGCAGGGCTTCTGCAGTATCCCCAAACAAAACACACAAACACACAAAAAAACCCTAAAAAAAAGCCCCTAAACCCCACCTGAATTGTTGGGATCGTTCCTAGGAACCGAACAAAACCCCCTCCTTGGCTGCGGAGCCCAGCAGCCAGCTGGTGACGCAGGATCCGAGACCCAACGCTCGCCCTGCTGCAACCTTTGCCATTCGACTGTTACCACAGGGAACCTGGGGGGGTCCGTTTGTCCTCAGGAGAGGGATCCCAAAGACTCTGGCTGACCCATGCTGGCACCACAGGTGTGCACAGCATGACCCACCTCGCTTAATGCAGGAGCTGCCACGCTGGAGCAGAGCCCGCACGGTGACTTGGAGAGTTTGAAGCAGAAAAAAGCGTAAAAGACATAAAAGAGCACAAAATTGCCCTGAGGATGTGACAAATTTAAAAGATTGGCCAAAACCACTGAAGACAGAACAAAGTGTGGAGGAGAAAAGCTAGAAACAGGGTCAGGATCTCAATCCTCATTATGTTGTAGAGGCTCCAGGGATTTGTTGAAGAACCTACAATAGCATCTGAGAGTCCAAGAGCATCCAGGACATGGGAATTACAGAGCACAGGAAGCAAAGAGATCAAATCCAGAGGAGGGGGAACCAGGGTGGGAGAAACGGAGCAGAACAGACGTGTCCCCCGCCTCTTCCGGAAGCATCTGTGTTGTCCTGCGAGGAGGAGCTGGCCACCGCCACGTGCTGGCTCCCAGGGCTCGGAGGGCTCTGGAGCAGCCGATTCCCAGGAGCCAGGGAAAGCCACAGCAGATCGACAGCGGTAGCTCAATGCGCACTGCCAAGGTGAAGGGGCTGAGTGGCCACGGGAGCGCGCCCACCACAGCTGGGGGTCAGCCCCACAGCAGCGCAAGGGACGTGGGACCGAGAGGTCCCCAGGGTGTGGAGTCACGCCCCGAGACCATCACCGCTCCCCTCGGCATCCTTTACCTCTGTGTCCTCTGTAGCTCCAGCCCCGGTGGAACTTGTGACAATGCCAAACCGCTCCTTCCTCTTCTTCAGTTTCTCATCGTCTTCACTCTGGCACCGAGAAGAACAAAGGTTTATTTTGTTGGCAATGCCCTGGGGTGCTCATTTAACAGTAAATCACGTTCTTCCTACCCCCGCTCCCCCTACAGCCGGCTGCCAGAGCCCCCCCGCCAGCCTGCCCGTCCGTACGGCATGGTCTGCTTTGTTCTGAGTTTCTTCACGCTCAAACCCAAGGACAGGGAAGGGTGGAAGGGAAGGACAGATGCTCCTCACAGCCACTGTGGCCAGGCATGGGTGGGGACACGCGAGGGACAATCCAGCCTCAGCAGCCAGAACCTCACACCTTCAGCTGGATACGGTCGAGGAAGGATTTGGGGAGTATTGACAGCTGCGGCAGGGACCGCCGTAACGCCCCTGCGAATGCGAGCGGTAGGAACCAGACAGTCACCCCGAGCTGCAGACACCATGCCGTTTCTCTGGATCACATTTTTATTTGGAGATGGAGGCTCAGTGCTCACCTCATCCTCCCAAGTCTCATTTAATTTATTTCCAGCCCAAGCGAGCAAATTTCCACTGACTTTTCCCAGAGGCTCCGACTCCCTGCTCCTCAAGGTCCTCCAAAAAACCCAGAGACTCTAAACCTGGGGTTGAGAGCAAGGGGCACCAGGCAGAAGGAGAATAGCAGCAAAGAAAAAGCAACATCCCAGAAAAGCAGCAAAACCTGAGGGTTGTGAACAAAGGACGTGGGGAGGGATTATCAGCACGGGGACAGGGGAGGGAAGAAGTTGCTTGCTGGGGCAGCACGACAGACGCGCAAACTGTGGCTGCACAAAGAAAACCCAACCTGGGCATCAGCGACATTAAACAGGCTCTTAAAACCATCCCTGCACAGTTTAAACCCCGCAAGCAGGAGGATGGCCACAAAGCCACTTTGGAAAAGCACCAGAACTTCACTAAAGGGCCAGGGGAGGCTCCCAGGGACCGCATCGAGCTATAGATTTTTATTTATTTTTTCTGTAAGCCCCCCCAGCCCCTGCCCTGCGGGGAAAGCGCAGGACCCTCTTCCTAAATCAACCCCGTCCTAACGATTCGCTGACTTGACCCCCTAGCACGCCGGTGTCAGCTGCAAACACGCGTACAATAAACTTCACTCCATCTCGAGCTCCTCGCTGACAGGTTTTGATTCACGGGGTGCTGAAACCCATCTGAGGAAAATTACCTCTATCAAAACGCTGAGATCTCCGCATCTATCAACCCCCAGCAGCGCCCCAGGGCCGCGCTCCGGCACGCAAATGGGTGCACCCGCAGCTGCAGGGAAAGCTGACCTCGCTGCCAGGACGGCAGATTTATTTTCTCACCTGACTACTTCTCGGCTTGTTCCCTTTGCGCTCACACCACGAGAGTTATTCTGTAGTTTGTCTAAAAAAGGGGGGAGGGTGAGGGAAAGAAGAAGAAGAAAAAATCTGCTGCGGGATCCAATTCCTCTCTGAGCTAGATCTGGGCTCCCTCCTTGTCCGGCCAGCCCAGTCTGAACCGCACGGAGCCCAGGCACAGCAGGGACAGGCTCTGGGGGGCTGACATCCCCAAAGCTGATGTCCCCACACTGCTGCCCGTCCTCTTCCACCCAGGGACCGAGGAAAAGAGGAATGGGAGCTCGCCCCTCCACACCACGGCATTTTGCCAAGCCCCATGCAGCATCCAAAAGAACCTCAGGCTTCAGGGAATTTTTTTTTTATTGTTTTCTTGAAGCAAGTGACACGTGTGGGGCAGCTCCCGACGTGCAAGGAAGGGGTCCCGGGGGGTGACTGGGCCTGCGCAGCTCCAGACTGGGAGAGCACTGGTCAAATCCAGGTTTAACAGCTCAACTCCTAGTGCTAGTGCTTATTCCCAAAAAACAGAAGGATCCATTTCAAACCTGGCTCATTCCCTCTCTCCCAGGAAAAGACAGAAGCACCAGTGCCAGAAGGGTTAATGCCAAAAGGCATTAACTCCTGGTTTCCATGGTGCGAGAGCTCTGGCACTCCCAGCAGAGCAGATCCAGCTCGGATCCCAGCTCAGGGCAGGCAGAGCACAGCGGGTCACCTCCCTGCAAGGGAGATTTCAGCCCCTCTCCAGGGAGGAGAGCCGTGCTCCAGAGCGATGTTCTGCGTAACTCACGTGCCAGAGTCAAACTTTTACAGAGGGGAAAACCCCACCGCCAGCCTCACTCCTGACGGGCGGACAAACACCACCCGTGGCATCCAGGGCAAGGAGCCGGAGAGCCGCTCCCAGCCCCCAGCACCCGCCAGCTCCCACTCAACGACCCACGGGGAGCGTCTCTCTCTCCACGCTGAAGGATGAGGCCAGCGAGGCCCCACCGTCCATCGCTGCACCCCACTGCGCTCACAGCGCCCGGGCCTCGGACACGGAGATTAAACAGCAATTGCTCAGTGCGTGCGCTGTGAAAGGAGACTTTAGGGATGACATCCGGCTCAGCCCGCGCAGCCGGGGAGGGAGAAGGGGAACAGGCCGGCTGTCCAGGGGAGAGGGACCAACGCATGGGAGATGCTCCACGCGTCCCGCCGTCAGATCCCCACTCACTGCTCTGGTCCCGCCAGGCTCACTGTGAAATAACGGCCACATAAAAGGTCAGGCAATGGTCTCCTTCGACAGGGCAGCTCCTCCACGTGGAGGGAAACAAGACCCTTCGTGCC
>NW_010117655.1:9002-25886 GCF_000699245.1 Pterocles gutturalis
GTGCCCCCGCGGCTCTGAGATCTCTACCCCCAGGTCCAAGCTCCACGCTGCTGCTTTCTCCACAGATTGAAGCGTCCCCAGACGCAGAGAGACACGAGCCTCCTCAGAGGACGGAAGGGGGTGTGCCCACATGCGTGTACAAAACCAGACCCTTCTGGTCACCCTCCTGGATCCTGCAGCAGCATGACGGATGGCAGGATGAAAAGCAGAGCGTCGAGGCTTTCAGGCGATGGTAGATTAATGATGACATGGCCTTGACCTCCCAAAGGTAAGGGTTATGAAAGGCTCAAGGGTAACTGGGCCTCCAATTTCATACCCGAAGGGTGAATGACAGCGCCGATGGTTTTATTCTTAGGAACACGCCAATCCTACGACACACAGCTGTCACCCGCCGCCTTTTTGAAATTCATCTCAACACATTCATTCCTCCCGTTCCTTTCCCATCGTGGGCTCCAAGTGCTGCTACATCCTGCTGGAGACAACGCTCCCACCCACCGGCAAGTGTCCAGCAGGAGATGTGAGGGAAGCCCAGGGTTTGTACAGAAACATCCCACGCGCGCCTTACACCCCTTCCCCATTTCCAAACCACACCACGTCCTGGAGCTACACAACAGAACTAGTCCACAAAGTCACCTGAAGTTAGAGCAAAGCTTCATCCTCTGGCTGACTTCACCTGTTAAAAACCCATCCTAAGTATCTGGGATGAGCCTTGGGCAAGACCAGACCAAGCAGCAGGTCTCCAAGGTTCTTTATTTATAAAAGATGGGAAGCAGAAAGAGCGTGAGGTGTTTCCAACACTCTGCCCGTTCTGATCACACACGGGGGAGGCTCCAACTTACTTGTTTACACTAACGAAGCCTGAGCGACACAGGGTCTGTGACTGGCAGCTTTCTTGGACTAACTCAGCTCCTCAACAACATTTTCGTGCACAAGCTAAGCTTAACAAGCAAGCAAAGGGTCGTTCCCCATCCTTTCTTCCAACGTACATTTGGAAAAGAGGTTGGGAAGGCAGAAGCCACCTGACTGCAGTGTTTTTCTGAACGTGGTGCTGGCCAGGAGCCGCAGCAGCCGGCAGCTCTGAGGGTTCTCTGTGGCTTTCACAGCCAGAGGTTTACGCTCGCCCCAAAGGGGATCAGAAGAAAGTTGCAGCCATGTGCTAAGAGCGCACCTGTGGCTCTCCCAGCGCCGGGCTGAAAAGAATTCCTCGCTTTCGATGTCAGGGATGGAGCAAACATGCCAGGAATGCTGCAGCCGAGTGAAGGAGACGCATTTCAGGTGCACCCCAAGGCAAAAGGCTGCGGAAAGGCCTTCTCGTCTCTTTGCACCCACCGAACAGTGTCTTAAATACCGTATGGCATTTACAGAGGTTCTTCCTTCCAAGAGGTCACTGGCCTCAGCGTGGGAAGCGTCAAGGCGAGAACCCGGGAGCGTGTTTCAGAGCAATACACCTGGCTCTGGAAGGGGAGGGCAGCAGAGTTAAACCCTTTGGCAAAACAGGACAGTCTTCCCTCGCAGAGTCCAGCTGTTATTAAAAAGAGGCAATCGGGCGATGACTGAACACAATTTGAATTGCATATTAGCCCCAGATTAAAAAAAAAAAATCCATTCTATTCAACAAGCACAAAACCAGCAACACACCACGGCCACGTTAACCCTTCCCTGCAAGCAGTGTTGCAAATCCACGCACCGAGCCCACCGCGCTGCCGGGGCTGGCAGACCCCACCAGCCAGCTGAGCAACGGCCCAGAGCAGTGGGGCTGCGCTGCTTTACAAGCTGAAAGCAGCTCCTGTAAAAGGAGACGAAACTGCAGTGAGTTTGTAGAATGAGAAAGCTCTCAGGTGCAAACATGCCTGCTGCAGCTGCTGGGGTGGACAGCAAACACAATCCCCAGCGTCCTGCACATTTATTCCCCTGGGGTATAGAGCTTAATTTTGACTCAAAGGCAGGTTTATCTCCAGCTCTGTGCACATACCGACGGGCCTGGGGAGCCAGGCCACTGCCCACCACTCCTAACCCCAAAGGTAAAAGATTTTTCAGTTCTAAGTGAAGAATTAAGAAATATTAGGAAAGGCATCTGAGATGGTCCAGGACCTGGATCTACATCCAAGTGTCTCCAACAGGCTCCCCAGCCCCACGCCCGTCAGTGACCTAAAGGACCTTCCAGAAGCACAGAGCTGGGGACGATCAGCTCTGCTGTCTGACAGCAGAATGAGAGAGGGCTTCCTGAGAGAGTGAGGCTGCCCACCACCAATCAGGAAGACGTTTTAGGGCCTAAGACTGTGGATGACTTGCCTTTAGAGAGATTTTTCTATTGCTCCCACAAAACTGTCGTCACCGTGCCATGCGGAGGAAGCTCAGAGTGCTCAAAAGCCACAACCATGGACTGAAGACTTGGTGCAACATTGCCCAGCGCTGCTGAGGGATGAGAAACGGTCAAGTCTTCCAAGAACAGAAAGAGCTGATAAAGTCAATTAAAAGGATTAAATGGAAAGGGGGGGGATCCTCAGTAGAACTGCACAAGGTTTAATTCACCCGCAGATGGTCCCCGCAGTCCCCTCCACATGCAAGCAGCACACGCACCCCTCCCAGCACTTCATGGGGGGGTGGGGGGGGTGCAGTTTTGGGCTGTTTTTACTTTTATCCTTGGCAGTGAAGAGGGGTTAAGGGGAAACCTGACTTTGTTTCTCCGGCGGAACCTGGAACTGGCTCTGGAAGGCTGGGAGCGAGCTGGGTCTGTCATTCTTCCCCAGCCGCTCCTCCAAATTCCTGCAGCCAAATGGTTCAAGAGCCCCTGAATGGGACATAATGACATCATTGATTGAATCATAATAGAAGGGGAAAGGGAGGGTGGGGAAAAGATGTATTTGTGTTACAGACAAAAGCCAAGTTCTGTTTCACAGCGGGGACCAATGAAGAACCAGATGACTGGGCAGAGGGAGGTCAGCGAGTCCCCCCCCAGCGCCTTCGTCTCCCCAGGAATGAGCCCTTCGCCACTCCCTGAAGGTTTGTCTGGCCACGGAGCCCTTTCAGGCAGCGCTGGGATCAATGGGCAAGCAGGATTCCCCCTGACCCCGCGCAGCAATGGTGTCATTTGTTTTTAAAAATGACATCGTGGGTGCGTGGCGAGGGCTGGGGTGGGATGGGCTTCCCAAGGGATGATGGCAAACACCGACGTGCTTTGGGAGCAGCGGCGTGGCACAACGCCATGCAACCAGTTCTCATTTGTCACTTCTCATTTGTTTGCCTCACAACTGCATCTTCCTATCGCGACAGGGTTGCGGTGGAGATGTAACCGCAGTTTGGGTCCGGGTGAAGCCGAGTTGCGATGGTGCTGCACTGGCAGACGTCCCGCAACCTGGCAGAAGACCCTGTGGCTCTCTCGGAGGGCAGCTAGGTGCCAAGGTGACATTTCTACAGGAAATAGTCACAGGTTTCTTCAACTGCTGTTTTTTCATCCTGCCCAGGCCAAGGCTGGAGAAAACATCCCACAATACCCAGTAAGCACCAAAAAATAACGAAAGCCACAGTCGTATCAGGTGCAGAAGGGCACAAGACGTTCTCATGTGCCCAACCACAAGTTTCCAGTACAAAGAGACGGACACCTCGCCCACCCTGCCCTCGGCCAACACAAACCCCTTCCCCAAGCGACCCGGGAGGGGGCAGGGGCGGCAGAGGCCTCGCTTACAGCGCCCTTGTGTTAAAAAAAGACTGCCAGCGCTATTCTTCACCTTGTCACTTCCCATTATCTTAAACCAACAGGCCGGCATTCAGCGGCAAGACTCAGAAAATAGCAACGTCACTTTTTGCAGGGGTTGGGGGAAGGCGAGGGGAGGGGCAGCACACACCGACGCGGAGCCCAGCAATGACCTGCGCGGGGCTCCTGGCCAGCAAAGAAAAACAAGTTATTCAAGGATTAGCGCTCAGGTTCTATAAATCCTCCTGGCGGGAGCCAGCTGGAAACACTCCAGCATTTACCTGCAAAAGCATCGAGGCTGGAGCGCCCCAAAACGGCTCTCTCTCTCCTCAAGACTGAGGTTTCTCTTGTGACATAGATGCTGTTACCTACCTGCAGTCAGACCTGCTAACAGTGAAGCAAAAAAAAAAAAGGCAAAAAAAAGGCACAGAACAGCTCAGTCTCCTTTGCATCACCTGCCGCCGAGCCTTCCACAAGCCCTCCCATCGTTAGCACGGACGACCGGATTTCTGGACTCACAGAACCGCGTCTCACTGGCTCTGACACTCTGTGCTCACTGCATTATTCTGTGTCTGGATCTTCCCGCTTTGTTTCTGAATCCCTGTGCAACTCTAGCTGCATTCTTCTATTCTGACCCAGTTTCTGCTTTCTGCAGAACTACTGAAAAGTTTCTGTAATAAGCAAAACCACGAGAGGTGTTTCACAGGGCTTGGCTTGCAGTTCACTCTTTAAACGAGGACTATCTTTAATCCCCCTCTAAATCCAGCTGCCTTAGTTACCACTAGTCCAACTCAGAGGGAGACAGAAAATCCTTTAAAAATTATCTAAAGCAGCTTTTTTTAAATGCTTAAAAATATTAAGATTTAAAAGCACAACATCAGGGGAATTTCAAGGCATGGGGAAAGAAACCCTGAGGGTGGCACCACGGCTCCCGCTCACTGTGCATCTGTCACAACAGACCAGTTTCTCCACCTCCGGCACATCCGCCCCTTCCACGTGACACCGCGACGCTGCTTCACAGAAGAAAACTTATTTGACACAGCTCATCTGAGAGTGCCACGTGCTCCACAAACCACGCAAAGAGCAGAGCTCAGGCGGTGGTGCCGAGGAGGAAGGACGAGCGGACAACACCCGAATGAGCCGTCAGCTTCGCAGGACAAATACAGCCCTGCTACGCATTTACGGCGTGGTGAACACAGGCCATCTTTTATATATGTTCTGATCACGATACACTGCAGAGGGAAAAGGTGAGAGGGGCAGAGGAATTAAGATGAAGCACAGAGTAGAAGGGGCTGGGGTATAACCCAAGGAGACGGCTCTGCTCCGCTCTGCCACAGCAGAGATGACAGTGACAGAAAGACACAAAGCTGATGACAGCCAAAAAAAGTGAAGCTTGGAAAGAAAATAATATTCAGGGGCACATGGCCTTTCAAACAATGCAGAAGCCATCTCTTCAAAGTGACAGCAAAAGGCATTCTTGACAACAAACTGGCCACAGAAGCCTATCACGCTTCTCAAAAACGCAGGCATGTGCCACCACGCGTGACATGGCTGGTCCCAGCGTGAGATAGAAACAATCCTCGTCCACGAATCCTTTTTCCTTTCCTCTGCCAACATCAGCACGTCTCCCCACCCCACCCTTTGCATCCTTGATGGTTAATAGCTTCTTATCTGGGGCTGGCAGGGGGTGTTTGGAAAGACTGCAGGCAGAAAAATTATCCAGGAAAAGGATTCCTCCGCAGCACTTTGTTATAAGCTCGCTGGAAGGCAAACAATTAAGGGAATTGTTTTCCCTCGTTTCGCTGTTTTGTACACACACAGACTTGCTGCTGGCCTGCTGACCCCTGCTCTGTTCCATCATCACGCCACCATCGCTTGCTGGCCCCGGTCAGCCGATCCCGGCGAGCGCAGCTCTTCTCTGCTGCATGGAAAACACATTCTCATTAACTGGAATTAAACCGGCGTTGATCTCAAATCATAACAGATGATGGCTGTATTAAAACATTAACTCTTCCCAGCCAGGAGAGGCAGCACCTTGTGACCAAGGGGATACTTTGGCATCCTGCGCTGCTGCCGCTCAGGATCTGGCCCGCGACACCTGCCAGGCTCTCGACACGTCTCACGGCTGTAAAATGGAAGACTCACAAGCAGGCAAAGAAAAATGAAGTTATTTGAGGTGGCACAGGGTTTGAGAGTCACACTCCCTACGCTGCCTTGCTACGGACGGGTCACTTTGTCTCCCAGCAGACAGAGACGACCCCCGCCCTGAGAAGTCACTGAGGCGGTGCTGGGACGAGGAGCAGGGACGCCAGCACGCACACAGCCCCTCTGGAGCAGGGGATCTGCAGCACAAATCCTTTGTTTCGCCCCCAGCTCAGAGAAAGGCGCTGGGGGGAAGAGGGCTCTGCGCAGGGACTCCTGACTCGGAGCGACCCTGGAGCAGAGTCGCTTCACCTCTCTGCTCCCAACCTCCGAGCGGCTGAGGGTTAATCAGCTAATTGTTCCTAAGGCAGTTTGAGACCTCCACATTAAAGAGGAGATAGAAAAGCCAATTATTTTAGTCATCTGTTCAGATGGGGAAAGGTATTTGATAATGTAATACAAAGGTGGCAAATGGAGCTTTTATGTGATCCCAAGAGCTCTTGCTGTCCATTTGGTGCCAACACTTTCTCAGCAGGAGACTTCCAAGGCTATTTTATACATAAAGAACAAACCACCCCCTTGGAGAAATGCTCCTGAATCCCAGCCACGACACAGGCAGCTCCCTCTGCAGCATCCAACCCTGCATATAAAACACACAGCGAAACATCCTCCCCCGGGGAGCGGAGAGTCAGAGGGTTCCCGGGAGCAGCTGCTGGAGAGAGGGAACATTTACGAGTGTGGGGGTTAAGTACAGCTAGCAGGAGTCAAGGGATAGCAGCTTTAGGTCACCGAGTGTGTGCTTTGCTAACAGGAGGCCTCGGAGGGGAGAGTCGGTGCTACAGGGAGATAAACGCTTCCTTGATTTATTTTAAAAATTAATTTGATGGCCCCGTGCTGCCTGGAGACAAATGAGCACCTGCCTCTCCCGCTCTGGCACAACCAACCTCTCTGCTTGCCCGCTCTCCTCCCAGCGACCGGGGTCTCATTTTCCCTTAAGGCAGAGAGGAAGAGGATTTTAAACTTGAAAGATTCCTACCCCAGCGGGCTAACAGAGGGGGAAGGGGGGGGCGTTCAAAGCTACAGATGAGTTCACAGCCACTAACGCAGCTCTGCATTTGCTCCCTGCTCGCAGCATGGCTGAAATCCCCCTTAGCTACGATTCCACCCCCCCCTCCATCCCTACCCCTCCCCAAACCAATTTGAATAGGAAATGAAGTGTGGCTCCAGGGAGACAATGGTTTATTGTAAAGTTTTTGCTGCGACCCATGGTATAAAAACCTGCCAAGACACACGTAAACATTTGCAACCGCCAGGCTCCTCTGTAATGAAAAGCCATAAAGAACACCCAGGTGGGCAGCACAATACTACCAGCTAATTAAAGTAACCAATAATATTCCTCCCAGGAATGCGAGAGTGTGTTCCGCTCAGTGGGAGAAGCCACTTCTAAGCCCATGAACTCGGCTTCCTGGTGGAGCGAACAAAAAAGCGACACGGCGAGGGGAGACCGGCCCCGCTGCCGGGCACTGCTCTGCGGAGCGCGCGGACAGAGCTTGCCGCGCACGGGTGATCGGGAGGCGAGAGCCAGCCCAGCCACCGACTCCTGACCTTGGGCAAGTCATTCTCCCCACCAGCAGGTCTCCGCTTGTATGATGGGGAGCGGTCTGTTAGGACCCAGCCGCATTTGCTGGTGAAGGGCTCGGGCAGCTCCAACCTGGTGCTTCAGGGGTTCTGGGTTTTTGCCGTGTCCAGGGACCACAGCGCAGGCTGGGAAGTCCTGCCTTCCAGAAGGCCCGGCTTTATGAAGCTGCAGCCACACAATCCTATCTGGGGAAGGCCATGGCCATAAACACGGACAAGGCACATATTCCTCCTGAAAAATGGAAGCTCCCAGTGACAGGGTTAATGATGTTTGAGCAGCCTCTCACCCTGAGTTCCACATATCCCAGTTAATGCACTGGCCTCCTTCCCCCACTCCCAAAGGGGCAGGAGAGGGAAGGGGGGGGGAACAGCGACCTCCAATGCCAGATATTTTCTACATCACTGAATTCCCAGGGCCAGTGGAATAAAGCAGAACACTCATACATGGAGAAATGGGCAGCAAAAAAGGTCAAATCCATTCCCCCGAGGAGAGGGGTTTATTTTACAGGGATGGAGAGAAGACGAACCTCCCCTGGCTCGTACCCTTTTCCGCACCGAGAGGAGAGGTCTCCATGCCAACATCATCCAGCTGTTATTGCTGGACAATTCTTTTTCACTCACCGCTATTTGTGAACAGCGCTGCAGCACGAGGCTCGTTAGAGCCCCGAAGAGGAAAAGGCTGGTTTTGTTTGGGAAGCGCGCAGGATGTTGTGTTAATCTCAGAGTATATATTTATCCTTTCTTCTGTTTTCCCCAAACACGCTAAATTCATCATCTCCCCCGTTTGCTACAGAACACATTCAGGCCAGGGATTATCGCACCCGCAAGCACACTAATTCTCCAGCACACGTTGGCCTCCAAGCACGCCCTGCAGCCCCCCAGCATGTTCAGCGCCCTTCAGCAAAGCCCCCCGCTGCTTCCAGCCACAGGCAGAGCCCGGTTCCACCTCCTGCCCACCGACAGACCCCGCAGCTGGCTCCAGCACGCGGAGGCTGAGCTCAATCAGCTGCTAGGTACAAGGACCAGAAGAGGCGTTATGCTCAGAAACTTGTCTATATTTCTCGCCTGGAAAAATAAATAACTTTAAGACCAAATCCATCCCCCTACAACTCTAATCTCATTTGTCCTTCAAAGAGTTATTTCCTACCAGGGAGCTCTGGACGCTTGGCTCCTACCCCGATCGGGAACGCACAGTTACACAGCGCGAGTCGAACGCCCAAAAACAAACCAATTAGAGCCTGCTGGACCGTGCCTCTGCCCACGTTAACAGGCGGACAAACAATCTGAAAATTCAACCTCTGCTCAGCCATCGTAACTCTCAAAACCATATCAAGAGTCACACACACAAAAACAAACAGAAGGGAAGGTGAAGGAAATGGTGTTGACAAGACTCCTCAGGGTCCAGGGCCCACACTGCTGCACTAACAACAGGATGTAAAACCTCAAGCAGCACAAAAGCTTTGAACGGTCCCAGCACGCTCTGAGCTGGAGCAGCGGGCTGATCCGGAGGTGCAAAGAGTGTCCTGGAAACACCTTACCTTCTTGGAGAGTGAGGAGACGTTCAACCCAAATCTTTGAGCCCTTTCCTTTAATTTATCCATGTTTACCTATAAAGACATAGGAAACAATTTTTTTTTGTTTTGTTTAAGCAGCCACTGCTGCACCCTCACCCTTCCAAACTACTGTGTCGCATCTAACCAGGTCCCCAGACCAAGCAGCTTCCCAAAAAAAAAAAAAATCACCACACAGCCCGACTGGTTTCCTGGAGAGATGGCAGCCACCATTACAGCACAGAAGATCCCTAACAAACCCAGACTTTCAGAGATGAGCCTTCCACACCACATATGTCTGACAAGGAAATCCTGGTGCTGTCCTGCCTCGCAGATGCTCACGCAAGATTTTTTTATGCCCCTGGCACCAGAGACACCTGGAAACTCATCTGGCGACAAACCTTAGCTTAACTCTGTCCCGCTCATCCTCAATCGAGCACACAAACACCAAGCCGGCTGCACGGCGCGACAGAGCTCTCAGCCCCGCACACTTCTGTGCCTCCTGCTTAGACCTGGAAGTCAGATGGGCAAAGCAGCGCTGGCCATTAAAAGCAGAGACATCTACTACAGGCCATGCGACATTTCCATTCCTGAGGCATAATTCAAGCAATCCAAACAAAAACAGAGATGTCAGGCATAGGGGGGGGGGGGGGAAAAAAACCACAACCCAAATATCTTTGTTCCTTTCCGCATTTCATTCTGAAATCAGCTCATCTGAGAAAACTGGTGTAAGAGGCAGCCGCAGGGATGCGAACCCCCAACTTCAGGGTGGGCACGACATCCAGGCAAGCTCGTCACAAACTCTCACTCCACGTACGTTGTTCCTGGACCACCCCGACAGTTTACCCCTGCAGACAGGAACCTCTTTCTACAAATTACAACACGCGGGAGGGGCCAGACCAGGAGAAACTCAAGAATAAGCAGCATTCCTTACCGTGGGTTTGCTGTCTGCAGACAGGCCTGAAACAGAGGCAAGAAAAATAAAAGCCAGTTAGAGAACAAACATCAGGAGCAGCATCTTATCTAAACAGAGGCGCAGTGAAGTCACAGTGCATCACAGGCAGCCCTGCGCCCGTCCCACCACGGACAAGTGAAGAACCACTGTCCCACTTTTCCCAGCTTCCACCTCTGCTCACTGCAGAACAAGTCCCCCCATTTCTTTTTCACCTCCAAATCAGCTTCTCCACCCGCAAAACTGCTGCCACCCCACCTCACAAAGACACCTATGGCAACTGAACATAACGTTTTACGAAGCCAAACAATGTTTGGCACTCTGTTGAAGGACACCACAGGGAGCTCGAGCTGGTGTCCTCCAGTTGTGCTTAGAAAAAAAGAGATGCTGGGAAGAGGGTCTGAACGACCAAGGGAGCAACACGGGTCCTTTTCTTCCCAGTTCTATAATTCCTGCTCAGAGCTCCTGGGCAGGGGCAGGAAAAGGGACAGAAGTGAAAACAAAGGTAGTCCCACCAGCAATTTTTTTTTTTTTCCCCCCCAGGAATAATTAAATATTTGCAGTACGGTCACTCCACGGATTGGCTCTGCTTCACCTCCTCACCTTTTGTCGAAACTGTGGCCAAACCAAACCTGCCAAAGGTAAACAGAGAGTGAGGCAAAGATAAGGTCAGCCGGTACTTGGCACATCAAGTCTTAGGCGGAACTTTTCCTTCAATCACTTTTCATGAGTGTACTTGAGTCAAACTGGTTTGGAGGCAGATTAACCAGAACCTGCCATTGCCGGCCGATAGAATCGCTGCTGCAGCTCCTGCGCTTCCTCTGCGTACAGCGATTGCCAGCTTTCTCCGTAAAAGCAACCTCAAAGCCCAGAAAGCCAGTCGGATCCCCAGCAGCTCACCATTTTTTTCCTTTCATTGCCCTGTCTTTCCAGGGCAGAACTGCCCAAAATGTCACCAGTATTTCAGCCCAGTAAAGCGTCCACCAAGCACCCCGCAGCCAGCCGCACCCCAGATTTCACGCAGGGGCCTCCTGCTGCCCCACCACCCAAGCACAGCACGGAGCCACGTCCACCCCACACCGGCACAACCCACAGCCCTGCCCAGGAACGATCTTTGCCCAGGCAGGATGCAGAAAAAGCTCCAAGCGCAGACTCACCGAGCTGCCCGCGCCGCCTTCTTGCTCTCCAGGCTGACAGGCACGTTGAAGCGCTCAGCCCTCTTCTGCATTCGCTGGAGGAGGGAGAGAGAAGAACCAAGTGAGGAAAAGCGAAGATCTGAAGGGTCCAGAAAGGAGGTTTTGCAGAGGAAGGTGTGCAAACTCAACACACAGTGGGCCAATGCTCTGATGTGCCCCGCAGCACACTGTCTAGGAAGGGGAAACCACCCCCCCCCAAACCCATGGGTAAAGGCAGAGATGCTGCCAGCACCTCCCGTCAGCTCATGCCATCCAAGGAGCCACGTCACAGGACACCCGCTTCAACAAAAAGCACTGTCGTGGTTCTGATAAACAGAGGCCCAATTAAAAAATGTAATAAAAAAGCTATGTCTTGACTCTGCTGCTCAGGAAGCATTCCTAGGAGGGGAGACGTGCCAGAAGAGAATGGACCAGGGAGCTGGCAGAGCCAGGTGACTATTTTAAGATGATACAAGGCTGCTGGAGGACAGCAGGGCAGCAGGGCTGGAGCATGCACCCCTCGCCTGGGGAATCCCTCGTGCCAGAGGGGAAAGAGCTGTGCTCCTGGCAGGGACCACAAAGGGAACAGCCCCAACTCCCCTCCCAAGGCAGGGAGCAAGCCAGAGGCACGACTGGCTTCAGCTGATTTGCAAGAAGAGAGGTAAACAAGATTTCCTTTCCTTTCCCCCTAACCAAAAGGACAAATAAGTATGTGAGAAAAGAGGATGTGGGAGTTTTTGTTTTCAGGGAACTTATTTGGCATGAGCCTCTTCCACGAGAGCCTGACACCATTCACGCCGTTGGCTCAGCCTCGCAAGCAGCGTTTGCCATCAGCAGTGGGATTCAAGATGAAATTCAGCTCCGTAGAAAGGAATCAGGCTGCTGCCCTGGCACAGAGCATGCTGCCCCGGGCACGGAAAAGCCTGGAGACATCAGAAGCGCAAGGGTTTGCGCCTAAGAGCATTAAATCTCCTGAAAAGCTGAAGGGAAATATTTAACATTTTATTGTTACACAAGGGCCCAAAAATGTGTTTGGCTTTTGAAAGGTTAGAGAAACAGAGATTATGTTAATGGAAACATTGACTTTAGCCAAACACACAGCGAGGAACACGATAACCACATGTATCAAAACAGGAATGTTTAGGAACATCCCACCTAGTGGTGTCAGCACTGAGGAACTTTTACTCAACTGAGCACAAACAATAAAGACAGAAAAATGTCCTACTCGGTCAAGGCCCATTTGACACTGAAGAATATCCAAAAGAAACACATGAAGAGGCAGTTTCTGAAGGGACTCTCAACGGCAGACGAGCTGTGTCAGTGAAGAGCAAGGGCTCCATTGCCCCAGCATCCCGCCAGACGGGTGCTCTGCCTCCTTTCCACCCTCCCAGACTCAACTAACCACAACCAACGACGAAACTTCAGGCTGTGCTCATAGTCACAGCAGTTCATCCCTGATAGTCACCTTCCCCAGGAATTTCTCTCCTTGCTTTTTGAGCTCATCTGTATTTCTGCAAGCTCTTAACAGCCTCCAGCATTCAATTACACATTGTATGTGAAAATAACTCCCTTTTATCTTCAAAAACCATCCAGGATATAATTTTGCTGAGACCTGATTCACGCTCAATCAGAAAAAAATAAAAAAGTGGATTTCCTGTGAATAGGTTTAGCAGAATTTGGAGAAAAACAAAGGGCAGGAGTGTTAACTTCAGCACATTAACGAGCTCTTTAACCAGCTCTGGCCAAGGCAGCCCCACGTCACGGGGGACATCACTCCTCCAGCAACACCTCCAGCTCCCATCAGGTCCCGTGTTTCTCCCTCCCTGAGGTCATAATCCTCCGCTTGCACCATCACCCCGGTTGCTGGGGAAATGATCGTGTCCCAAACAGAAGATTAAAACTCTAAAGTGGCGGTGAACAGCAGGGAGACAAGAATCATGTTTTCACAGCGATTTCTTTCTTATGAAACACAAGCAAAAAAAAAGTGGGGGGGGGGGGGGGGGAGGGGGAGGATTAGAGCACCACAATCAGATTCCTGAAACTCAAAGTTTTGCAAAATTTTCCCAGAGAAATCAGCAGCTTCTAAGTGTGTTTGTTTTAAATAAACCCAAACGTAAGTGACAAAGCCAGAGCAGATAAAGACGAGATGCTCTGGGAGCTGGTATCAGCCTCTCCCCACCTACTGAATCCCTGAAGCGAACCCCCAACAAAGCTTTGCAGTTTTATGTGCTTGAAGCAAGCTGGCTGGCAGCAAGTCCCAAGGGACAGGGACGTGCCACAGCCTGGGGAACTCTGAGCAGAACTTCTCATGTTCGCCAGGAAACACAATTTATACACCAGAGCCATGATGGAGGCAGTTCAAGACCATCAGCCCTAAACCCTGAGCAGACAGCGCTGCAGGGCCACTTCCATCTCTGTCTGTCAGGTCACTCTGCAGCCAGCGACCAGCCGTTAATGTAAAATCAAGGAAAAATAATAAAGCAGGTTGACAATGGAAACGCTGACGCTGCCTCAGCAATGCAGAAAAGACTTGGAATGAAGCAAATGAGGGAACCGGCAGCCTGGAGGATGAAGTGGCAGAAGGAACCTTACCTCCATCTGCGATATTTCCGACGTTATTTTCACCACCTTCTTTTCTGTAATCCTAGAGGTGTTGGGAAAGAAGGAAATCAGTCAGAACAGCTCCCACTTGTTTCACAGCCGTGCCCCAGCGGGAGGGGTGTTGGGGTTCTCCTCCCAGCCACCCTTCTCGGGCAGCACCACCATCGTCTTAACCAAGGGCCTGTCGTTAAAACAAGAGAGGCCACGAGCCAGCATCCCCCTTACAGGGGCAAGTTTAGAGCCACGCATCAACGCTAAAGTGAAGTAAAAAGCCTGGGAAACTTGTAACCGAAGTCTGGGGTGTATCAGGGGCAGGAAACACATGACCCAGCTATGGATTTTCCTGCAAGCCTCAGTAGTGCCTTGAGCACTCCCGAATTCCTCTGGCAACGATGGGAAGCGAGCCAGAAAAGACAGGGGAACCAGCCACACCCTCATGCATCCTCTACACAGGCTCGGAGGAATCATAAACTCCAACTAAGGCAAGAGAAACATTCTGGAACTTTAGCAGGGGGTTGCAGATGCGTCTCAAAATGCCAGGTGGATATTACAGCAGACCTATGCACCCAAGAACAACCCCCTGCCCATCTCAAGGCTCTTAACAGTCACATTCAGCAGCTCTTGTTAGAAGCCCAAAGCCTCATCTGCAAGCCCCAAAGGGCTTTATTCCTTTATGGCCCTCAAAGACAAAGGGTTGTTCTGTTCTAGTTCATGGGACAGCCCCAGGCAGCTTTCCCCAGGTCAGCACCAGCTCCCCAAACCCGGGCTTCATTTCAAACACACACTTCCCGCACAATGCGCAGCTGACAACAGCGGGACCTGTAAAAAGACGGAACGAAAAATATAATGGAGTGGGCGTGCTCCAAAGTTTATGCTCCGAAAACAGAGCTCAGGCTCGAGGAGGGAAAACAAAAGAGGAAGAGACAAAGTTCGGAAGTTCCCAGGCTAAATGAAATCGCCTCCTCCTCCTCCCAACAATTCCCATAAAACAGTGGGGCACAGCCAGCCTCATTAGGGCCTCCCATTTAGAAAAAAGCACAGCTTTTGTTCCCAATTCCTGGACAGGTTTCTCATTTTATGCCCTGAAAGGTAGTAATGGTTTAACGGCACTTTCACAGGAAGCAATTCTGCCTGGGAGCTGGGACTCGGCGCTTGCCGGAGCTCCCAGCACAGGAAAAGGACGCCCCCTCCTGCCCACACACCCGGGAATGGCTTTGGGCTTCCACACAGGGGTGAGGCGGTGGCCACGGTCCTGCTCCAATGTGGGCGAGCTGTGGCCTCCTGCCAGCCCAGACTCTGAAACGGGGCTGCAAGAAGCCGACAGCCACTGGCCCTGGCACCCCCGGGGTTCACTGTGGTCTACTCAGAAAGGATAGTTACACGTCAGGCGATTTTACAGGAGGCTCTTCTGCTTTGGCAGGTGGCTCTACTGGCTTCTGCTCTTCTTCCTGCAAGTCAAGGAGTTGAGAGGAGGTCAGATAATAAGCACTCCGGCCAGCTGAGCATGAGAGAAACACCCCAGCAGGGACATCAGCAAGTCTTCTGGGTTCTCACTGGTTTAAGGGGCATGTGCCCATAATTCAGTCTGCACGTATCCAAAGATCGCTGTGTTATGCATTTAACTCAGCCCGCTCAGGAGAGGTTTGCGGCAAGAAGCAACACGATGTGCTTGCAGCCACAGCCTGGCAGGGTTTGGACACTGACTTCTACAGACACAGACTCTTTGTTGTTTTGCCAAAGTCCAATCCCTTCGCAGAAAGTCTGGGCTTCACAAGGTTAGGAAATAGCTCAAGCGAGATTCTCCAGCCCACGTGCGGAGCCAAAGAGCAACAAAACTACCCAGCGCTTGTGCTCAATGCCCAGCACCAACCCAGGGAGAGCCATCTCCCTCCTCAAACACCTCCACACCCTCCGCCCGTCCTGGCGGGACACACGCTTGCCCAGCAGCTGGAAGGATCTTGGTCTCTGTCAGAGATTTAAGCACAAAGCTCTCTCCCACACTGGGTTTCCTCACCTCCCTCAGAACAGTCTTCTGCTTTACAGCTCGCTCCCACAGGCTGCCCAGCCCACGCCTGGCACTGTCAGGGCACCCACTGGGCAATTTTTCCTCCTGTATCCTTTCCTAAAAGCCCACCACGCTCCAGCTGTTCAGTTCATGACAAAAACCACAGGGCGAGGCTGCACAAATCCAGCTGAACCCTGACAGAATGATCCTGCTCCAAGCTGGCAGCCACACACCGAGACTATACATGCTGCCAGAAGCCCCCACGTGCATCCTACAGGCCAACACAGCAACACCCAGCCTTCGCAAGAAAAAATAACAGGTTCAGACCCAACAAGGAAGGACAACAGTGCTTTAAAAGAGACACAGCTCCACATCTTGCCTCATTCCTCACGCACAGAGCCACGACACAGCCAAGTGAACCAGAAGCCCCCTGCACAGGCTGCCCAGGAGGAGACTCACCTCTATTTCTTCTCCCAGGACATCTTCTTCATTTGCTTCTTCTTCAGCTAGAGAAAAAACAAGAGAGAAATTGCAGTAGCAAGTTACTTTAGTAACATCTTTGGCTTCTCAGACAAAGTCTGCTAGCAGAATTTTACTTGGGAAAGCTAAAAGCAAAGGCAGTTACAGCAAAGCGCATGGACCAGGGCTCTCCTCTTTCACTCAGGGGCAAACAAGGGTCGAAGCGCAGAAGGTCCCTCACCATCAACAGCCCTAGAGCAACACCCAGCGACAGTCGCTGCTCACGAGGCCTTTGGGAAGAAGCCCACCAACGCCCTCCCTGTTCCGCCAACCCCCGGCACCCACCGTGCTCCTCCAGGTATGCCTGGAGCCTGTTGATCAGATCCTGCTTGTTGCCTTTTGCTTCCAAGTCCACGGTCCAGACATTCCGGCTTCAGTTCGGCCAACTGCACAGCAGAAGAAGCTTCCAATTAGTGCAGGCAGTTCATCCAAGAAACAAATTAATTAATAAAACAAAAAACCAAACCAAAACAAAACCTAAAAGCATACAAATGGGCCAAGACAGCTTTCAGGGCCACAACGGCTGCCTCCTCACGTTAAACATCCACCACGCCCTGGGACCCCCGGTTTTACACCAGATAACCCAGCTATTGCCTCAGCCCCGGTGG
>NW_010117656.1:0-59594 GCF_000699245.1 Pterocles gutturalis
CCTTTCCGAGCAGGAGCAAAAGGCGCAGCTGGAGAAGGAAATATCCCGCAGCCGCATCCCCCGTTTGGTCCTTCGGCCGCAGCAGAAGGTGTCCCCCGCTTCCGAGTCGCCCTTTTCGGAAGAGGAGAGTCGGGAATTCAACCCACTCAGTTCCTCCGGGGGTTCCGGCAGGACCGTCAGCAGCAACAGCTTCTGCTCAGGTACCGCAAACAGACCCCCCGCATCCCCTCGACTCGGTGCTCCTCACCCTGGGGGTCACGGTGGGACCCACCAAGCCAAGCCCCGAGGTTTCGCTGTCACCCCAAAGGCGCAGCATCCCTGTGTCGAGCCCTGCTGAGCATCCCGCTTTGTGCATGAAGAAGGGCAACCATTGATTTTTTCCAGGGAAATCCAGTATCTGTTCTTTTCATACGCGTCCGTAAGTGACACCAGATGTTTCCACTTCGAGTTCTGCTGTCCGCAGCGAAAAAGTTGGCGGTTTTACTTGCAGCAGAATAGTTGCTTTAAAGAGAAAGATTTGCCTTAAAAACTGCAGAGTGGGTTTGAGGCATTCTGAAAAGCCCGTAAGCCACAGAGTCTGTAAAACAGGGGAGGTGCTATTAAGGGCATCAGATGTGAGTCAAATACTGCAATTCCTTTTGGGTTTTTGTGACAATGATCTCCATGCATGAACCAGAACAAAATATGTAGGTGAAATTTTCACCATCATATTGAAGTGAGTTTTGCTTATTAGAGAATTCAGACTCCTCCTGACAAACGTGTTGCTAGGCATGAATTGGGGATGATGTCATCTCTATAGAGAGGGCAATGGCTAGGTGACGTACCAGAAGTAAATTTCTACTCTCCAACTGCAGACTGCAGAAGCGTCATTTGCTTTTCAAAATGAATGTGTCCCTTTACATCAGGGACAACTTTTTATGTTAAATATTTGTCCTGTGTGGAGCTTAGCGCAATTTAAGTCCCTCAGCTAGCAGTGAATGACTCGGATACCTACTAGTGGTGAGTAATCCTTTAATTCAGTGAAACTCTTCACGGTGTATGACATTATGCACGTGGATAACAGCACTGAGGGTCACATCATGAACACCTTGGGCTTTATATGAGAGCGCTAATTTTAAACATATTTTTGTGACTAAAAATTTGGTTTTAATAGTATTTTGGAAAGCATAACATTCTCTAACTAAAAATTTGAATTACAACAAATATTTCTATAACAGTTAATATCAGAGCAAGTTCCTCAACTTCCCTTTTGTTTATTCATAAAGTGTTTAAATTACCAAAGGCTTTCCTGGGACCAGTCAGAAACATCCATATTTATCTTTGACTTCACTACAGTGGATCAGATTATTATTTTATTTAATATCTTTAACAAAAGCAGTGTATTGTACACTGTACAGTCAATTTTCCTAGATGAGAAACACATTATCCATGTCTGAGTCTACCATTTCCTTCTTAGCTGGGATAGATTTTGCAATTCAGGCTCAGTGGAATGATCTATTTGGTTATTATTTAATGAACAATGCAGAGCGTTAAACAAACAACATAGTATTGTAAGAATGATGAATTCTTTTTCCCATGCCTTTTGAATTCCTCCACCATACCTGTCTGAGTGCCTGTTGGCTCGCAAGAAACAAAGAAGTAAAACGTTTTGAAGTTCTCTAGAAATACATTATTTTTATGATCTCTCCCACCCGGCTGCTTTTTATCCTGATTTTTTTTCCCATGTGTGTTGACAGGCCTTTCATCTTGGTTACTGAAATTCTTTTTTATGATATCTTTTGGGTTTGTGTTGTGTTTCTCAGATCTACTCACCACAGAACTGCCAAAGTAATGCCCTTGCTGTTCCACTGCACTGCACGGGCTGTGTCTGGAGTCCCGGCAGCGCTTTGTGTTTACTCGGGGTGTGTCTGATGCCATGGCTTGACAGTTTTAAGGCGCTTTTCACAGGGGTATTCAAGAGTGCGATGCTGATCTCTTAACCTGCCTCTTAAGCACAACTGTGCATATTTTTTATTTCCTTTACACATCTTTTGTTCTTCCATGAATGCTGCATTGATTTAGTTTGATTTTTTTCCCCATACTGAGAGCTTTGTGCTTCTCAAGCTGCCTGCAGCAGCCAGACAGGTTTGCACCTCCCAGTTTGACTGTTGAGTCTTCAAACCTCATGCAGCCAAGGAAGGCACTGTCCTCTGTCCCAGCAGGCGGTTTTGCTGTTGATAGGATTGATGGATTTTTCACTGTGACACAGGTATGGTAGCAGTCACTGACTTGATTTCCTCACTCTCTGACGTCTCTTCCCTGTCTTCCACTTACAATCCTTCCTGATAACGGTGTGTCTGATTTAGACTGAGATCCCCCAGAAGCAGCAGGTGGCTGCTGGCTCCTGTTTCTGGGGAGGGGATGGTGACAAGCTGCGCGGAGAGGTGAGTGGAGGTACTGCAGCCTCTCCTGGTGCCTTGCTGGGCACTTGCCATCTTAAGCGAATGGCATGTGCACAAAGTATTTAAAATTAGCCAGTAAGGAATTTAGAAGAGGTGAGCAGATGGATTATATGATCAATGATAGTGTGATGGCAGTATGAAAGGCTCGTAATGCCTTTTTTGTAACTTCTTTGGAGCATTGAACTCCAAAAGGTTCTCGATAAGCAGCAAATAGTGTGAGTCGGCCCCTGGAATAATTCCTTTCCTCTTTACCCTTCTCTTGACAAGTTGCTGTCTAACTAACTTTATTATTGACACCAAGTGGTTATGATCAGTACATTTCTTTTTCCCCGGGTAGAACCATTTTTTTTCCTAGTCCATTTAAATATGTATTTCCTGGTTTGTTCCCTAGAACTTCTGAAGTTGTTTTCCCTGGGTGCTTACGTTGGTTCTGAGGCATAAATGAAGGCTTGGAGTTCTTTCTCCCTAAATGAGAGCAGCAGGGTCTTGTAGGTGGTGTTCATGTTGGTTTAGGTAGGGGGAACCTTTGGGAACCGTGGCAGTGCTGTGAGCACGGCAGCAACAGAAAAAAAATATCACTTGGCAACAGACAGGAGACACTGTGCTTTAATGCTTAGTTTCTTTTGAAGAAGTTGTTAGTTCTGTCTAAGTTTTAAATTTATGTTATCATCTCGCTCTCTGTCTTGTGTGATTGGATCAGAGACTCAGTCACGTTGGTCAATTATTTGCAGTTGACTTTATGTCAGTTTTGCTTTGTCAGTCCATACAGAATCATAGAAACATAAGATGGATTGGGCTGGAAAAGGACCTTAAAGATCATCCAGTGCCACCCCCTGCCATGGGCAGGGACACCTCCCACCAGCCCAGGTTGCCCAAAGCCTCATCCAGCCTGGCCTTGAACCCCTCCAGGGATGGGGCATCCACAGCTTCTCTGGGCAACCATATGAAACATGGTGAGACTGTTCATCTGTCTGTCTGTGATATTCCTGACAAAATGTCTTTCTAATATTCCATGTTTCTGCCAAATGAACATGGATGCTCTCTGGGTGTTGTGCAGCCACGCTGAGGCTTTGTATCAGTATTCACTCTGCACAATCCTTCCTTAAAATCTCGGCGCTTCTGGGATCCTGTTTGTCATCTGATACGGGAGCACTTCTCTTCCTTCAGCCGCTGCCCTCCTTCGGCTTGGATGTCAGCCACGGAACTCGCGTGATGTCAAACGATGAAAAACACTCTCCCGGCAGCTTCATCTGGCTCGGCCGCTGCTGAGCCCTTTGCCCATGTCACGCGTGTTTTCCTCATAAGCAGCTCTTGGCTTTGCAGGCACTTACCTTGCCAGCTGGGAGGAGAGTGTGACTTTAAACATCGCGAACAAGCCACCCGCTCACGGGTCCGTGGCTGCGCGGCTGCTGCGCTGCCTTTGGTAGTTCCAGCTGCAGGGTTTGCCTTATAAGAAACAAGACACTTAGGGCGGGGCATTATCCTTGATTTTTGTGTACGCGTCCTTTCGATACCAAGGCAGCTGCGTGTTGGATCGAAGGCAGCCTGGATGTGCTGAGCTCAGTAACCGTCTGTCGAGCTTTCCATTTTAAAAGGAAGCTAGTTTGGGATATACTGTTCTTCTGTTTTCTGCCTCTGAATAGCTCAGCTTTTACACTTCTCCTTGTGAAGATGACTTGAGACATGCTACCTTTGTAACGATGCCCAAGCTTTCCTTCAGCCTTTCTTCAGAAGCCAGCCTCCCGAATTTCTGCAGGTAATGCCGTGGTGCTTTGTTAAATGGGGTGCAGCTTTGCAGGAGGCACCTGTGCATTTGTGAGCCAGAGGACCTGTTTTATACCCATAGCAAATGATTCCTCTTTTCTTGGGCTTACCTGCAAAGCTCCTTTTTAACTAGACTGTGTTGTACTATGGGCTGTTGCAAAACAGCGGCGTTTCTGTAGATGAATGATTGTGGCTTGCTCCAATGAAGTTTTCAAAAACAGGAGTTGAAGCTTCTTTTTTGCTTTTTCTTTCAAATTCAAGATCTGGATTCGGTGCTTATTTCGTAACTTGTTCTTTTCTGGTGTCAGATTATTTTAAAATCTTGTTCTTTATGTGTGTGGCACAATAAATGCACCCTGGTACCGTGGCTGCACCGGGAGCCCTGGGGCGTAGGCGCTGCCACAGGAATCTCAGCGTTACCGTTCCCTGCTCACTTGCTCCTGTGCACTGTCCCCTTGAACTCTGAGATTATTTGCCAACTGGACCAGCTGTTGGTGGATGCTGGGGCTGAGTTCGCAGTGTGTATGTCAAAAAAAAGCACGTAGGCTTTGGGCAGGCTTATTTAAATCAATGTGAATGCGCTGCAGGTATTGCTGGGCACAGACCAGAGGAGAAGGGAATTTGTGTGGATGTCACTGGATGAAATGCTGTGCCTTCTCACGCGCCGGTAAATAATTCGTTTGCTAGAACATTGGAGTAGGTTGTATTGTAAACCAGCTAGCCTTGGAGGCTCTGCCGTTAAAATGTGTATACTTAAATATATATTTCTGAATAGAAGAAGGTAGAGGAAAACAAATTTGTAGTAGCAGTCAGCAGATTGAGATTGGAGAGTTATTATGAGTTACTGAAAATAATTACCGCTATTATTTGTATATGTGTATATATGTATTATTATTATGGAAACAATGAGCTCTCCCATTTTTCTTGTTTCTTGTTATAAGAAGAAGTATTTTGTTTAAATAGCTCCGTACTGGTTTATTTGTTGTTTTTCTAGTCTGAGTTTCAAATATCAAAGAGATATGCTTAAAAGTGCTCAAGCATATGATGCAGAAAGTTAGCTTCTCTTTCCTGCGGTCCTTTATGGCATGCTTTTCCACAGTCCTTTTGTGATTTTTTCAAACTTCTGAAGTGGAGGTGCACATTGGTTTGCAGCATTCTGTAAGGCAGTTCAGTAATCACTGTGATATTAATTTACAAAAACGTTGAAGCAAAATCCGCTTTCAAAAATGCACGGATGGCCTTTGCATAGGGGCAACACTGGTGACATGCTTCCTTTCCTCGCTGCTGCTTCCCTGGAGAATTTCCTGATGGTCTGCCTTACACGCAGTAATTTATATTTGCTTTGTGTTGTTAACCACCGGTTCTGTTTCTGCAGCACGGAGATCTGTTCCAAACATGGAAATGGGAAAAATGCCCAGGTACTGAAGAGCAAAGCCTGCCCGTTCCTCAGTTTTTGGCCTTTCCCTGCTTTCCCTTCAACTTCGCTATTTATTCTCTCTTACTAAGTAACAATCCTTTTGTGTCTGTGCCACACAACAACATCTGGAAGCCAAACTATTCAACCTTTTGAATGCTTGTTGTCACCTTTTCATGCATCTGTCAGCACTGTAAAGCTCTAAAGCCTGACCCAGAGCCTCCTGGGGTCAGCAGAAGGGTTCCTGTTCCCTCTGGCACATTTTGGATGGTGTCCTGAGAACAGTCAGTACCTCACCCTTTCTGCTGCCCTGTTTGTCGCAGCTTGCTGTGGACTACGGGCTGAATTCTAAATGGTGTAGTGTATTTTCTTCACCATCAATGTATAATCTTTTGTTTTAAAGTGCTTCTCGTGCAATTTTCTATTGAGTTGAATATTATCATGCATGCTGAAGAACATCACAATGTGCAGAAAACTTTAATCAGGAGTCTTTGATTTATTTTGTATTAAAAGAGAGTCTTGATATTTTAAAATAAATTCTACATGACATGTTTTAACCCTACATTTATAGGGCTACTGTATGTCCTTGAAGTTTTTGAGCAGTGTTTAGATGTGTATGTATCACCAAATACAGCGAGTGAGTTCTGTGGTGATGCTGAGTGCCAGTCTGGGTTTGCTGGCCATTAAGAAAAAAATAAAATGCATACATCAACAATGGATAGAATATATGTGGTTTCCAAGCATAATAGTAATGTAAACAGTGCACCGTTATGAGGGGATGTTGAAGCTGTGGGGGTCACAGTCATGTGCTGTCAGCCACAGAGGCAGAGCTGTGTGAAAACAAAGGAATATGATGTGTTCTGCCACTTGAGGAACAGGTACACATTTCTGTGCGGTCTGTTGAAGGTGCGTATTTCCGAAACCAGTACCTTCAAAATCAGATAGAATATCTAAAATTTCTTCATTTGCTGCACAAGTGAGTTACGCGTGCAAAACCACTCACACAGAAACCCATCTGTATGTACATACCTTTCACATAATGTTGGTATGAAATGGGCAGTATTTCTGACCCTTGGTGTAGGCACGGCTCACCCACCAGAGGAAGCAGCAGTGGCTCCACTTCCAGCTGAGGTCTCAGGAAAGGTTAGTGAGGTCTATAGAAGTGTTTAAAAAAACCTACCTAACAGTCAAGACTACTTTTGTCTCTTTTTCAGGCTCCTTCCTCTCCTGACCTTTAGTTAAAACTTTTCTTTAAAAATTTCAAATAGATTTTCAGTCCTTTATCATCTTAAACACCTAGTCCAAATGTTATCTGTGATGTGACAGCAGAACTCGAGGAGCTGTGCTGTTCCTGACCACAGCGCTCCCCTGGTAACCCCGCTATTTTTATTGATATTTTTACTGGGGGGCCGTGGTGCTCTTGTGCTGTAATACTGATACCATTAGTGGTGCTATCAATGCAGTGACAAAGCCAATGAGCCACAATTATATAGTCCTTTTTTCAGATGGTTTCCCAGAACACGCATCAGTCCTGCTTATTAGTGTAATGTTCAAACAGAAGGAGGATTAGTAGAGGCATCATTTGCTGCCAAAGTCAATTAAAATTTGCTGCTCCAGTGTCTCTCAGCTGTTGTACAGTCAGGTGTCACGAGCTGATGACTTTAAGGACATGTTTATGGGAAGCACTCCACGGTGAAGATGCCCAAGCTTTGGGAGTGGGTCAGTCCATCTCCTGTCACCTTCCCCTCCCCTCCTCTGTGCAATCCCACCCTACCACCATTGTGCCATGCTGTGTGTGAGCAGAGAGGACCTCTTGCTGAATTCAGTGAGCAGCTCCTCTACTCAATTTCCGGCAGGGACTATTAGCGATCAGCCTCTGGGTGTGACAGAAGCAAGGCCAAAGGTGCTGGGGAGGAAGAGGTGTAAAATTTTCCTGTATATTAATGATAGGAACCTCAGCAAAAACCAAAAAGAGTCGAAGATGTTTCATCTTGATTTTAGTGACTTCACTGCTGGGTTACATTTTGTGACGAGACCATTAAAATAAATAGTTCCAGCTTGTAAGATGGACTGGGAAAAACAGGGTGGTTCACAGCTGCGGGATATCTGAAAAATGTAAAGGAGAAGTGTGATCCTAAGCATGTGGGTTGTACGGGACCTCTGGAGACCCTTCCATCCAGCCTCTTTTTTGAAGCAGGAGTGTTTCCGACACTACGTCGCATCAGCCATGGCTTTGTCTGTGCCACTCTAGAAAACCTCCAAGGACGAGAGTTTGCACAGCCTCTCTGGGTGACCCCAGGGAGGGGTGGAGCTGCTAGCCTGCCTTCGTTCACAGGCAACGTGGAGCACAGTTAGTTCAGGTTCTGTCTGCAGAGACATAGAGATTAAATGTGGAATTAATTTTCTTAGCAGGATTTCATATAAGCTGGCCTTGTCAAATAAACCTCCTCTCTTCCTGGCTCGGCTGTAGTTTTGGTTGCTCTGCTCTGCTTTAGTGCGCTTGACTTGCCTCACTAGCACATGATATTCTAATAGATTTTATTAAATACTAACCCAAACAGATCTTAAAAATAGGTGTGAAATGAGTTTAGGATTGATCAGAAGGACTGAAACTAGTGGCATTTTTAGGACTCTACTTTTAGTGAAGTTTTAAAATATTTTTTTCAATGCTTGGTGTGATTTTGCAGGTTTGACAAATGAGTGATCTCCTAGAGTATATAAAATCACCTACCAGGATGGCTGCAGTAAAAATGAAATATTTTAGTACAAACAGGAGCTGAAGAGAATATTCCCACTTTTTACCTTCAGCTGTGCTCCCTAAATGGTTGCTGGGCAGGTGAGGGTGCCGGGATGGAGGAGGAGGTAGACTCCAGCCTACTGAGAGCCTGCTGCTGCCCATGTGGGTGTCCTGCACTTCTGCCTCCTCATCTTGTACTGCTGTGTTTCTTCCTGCTGCTTTTGCAGTGCTCTGTTGTTCCAGAACGGTTCGGTGAATCTCCAGCCAGCAATGGCTTCTGACTGGCGGTGGGCCCTTACACCCCCCTGGTTCAGCTGCCTGAGTCGGAATGCGGGTTGTCCTGCCAACGGGGAGAGAGGAGATCCTTCAGACGGTGACTCGGAGTGGTGGGATGGCTGGAGAAGCCTAACCTGGGCCGTCATTCGGACTCATCCTCCCGAGGAGCCTCTTTCTCTCAGTGTAGAGCAGGAGGCCCCTCGGCAGGTGGACGGGGGTGAGCGGTTCCCTCTGGGGTCTGTCAGTGACCTTCATTAATGCATCCAACACCCCTCTGCTGCAAGACCGGTCACGAAAGCAGACCGAAGCAACACGCAGGGGGTCAAAAGCTGTGCCGCAGGCAAGCAGATCGGGTGGTTGCCCTGAAAAACTCTGAAAGGCCCTTGGTGGTGCAGCAGGGTCAGCAGCCAGCTCGCGGGGCCTGGGGTGAGCAGAAGGGGAACCAGCAGGAGAGGTCAGGAAACAGCCTTTGCCCTGGGACACTGAACGGGTAAAAGTTCATTGGAGGCACATGTTCAGTTCTGGAATCTGCATTTCTTAGTGGAAGTAAAGGGTATGTACAGCCTGAGCACTGGTCAAAGGAACCTTGAAAGAGGATGGCAGTGGGGCAGTCAAGGAGGGATCGGTTCAGACCCATGAAAGCGTACAATGAGGTCTGACAGCCAGGAGTCAGGGTAAAAACGAGTCAGTGTTTCCTCAGTGAGAGCATCGTTAATTATTTGCATGGATTATACAAGGAGGTTGTAAATTCCCTATTTCTTGAAGTATTCAGGAAAAGGCAGTATTTTTGTAAAGAAAGCTCTAAAGTATATTATAGTGAAACCTCTAAAGACTCTGTGCCCAGAAAAATCAGTGAACATTATCAAGTCACAACATATGGCCTAAAAGTCTACAAGGATAATATTTTTGCCAGTTGTTAGAGTGTTATTATCTTCATCTCTGTTGTTTATACTTTGACTTTACTGTTTGAAAGTCTGTCAGTATATGCAAATGTCAGAGTGCTCTGAGCAGCTTTCCCATTTGTTTGTTTGAGGAGACACTACCTCGTGTTTGGCTTTGGAACTTGGCAAGCGTGGCTGATCTGGGAGAGGGGCTGGACATGAAGGTTCAGTGATGGGATCCAGCTGATGTTCAAAGGGAAAGTCCACTCCCAGAATGCTCTTAGGAGGCCACTGTGAAAAAGAGACACCATGTCTATTGCTAAGAAAGCATTGAAACTTGTGTGTTATAAAGTTGTGTGGTTTTCCCTCTTGTGTAAGCAAATAATACAGGCAAGATCAGAAGTATGGACTTGCACAACAATATTTGCCAGCTTTCTCTCTTCTATCTTCCTGAGGCTCATGTGTCTGAGGAGGTAATTCAGGTCTGTCTGTGTTCCTGAGAAGTCTGGACCTGAAATCTTTACTGGGGCAAAACTCTTGCTGAGTTACAGGATTGCATCCTTAACAGAACTTGCTGAAAACCCCATTCACATCATGTCTCCAGGAGAAATCGAGTCCCATCACGGGCTCGTCTGCCCCCATTGCCTACTTTGGAGATAGATTCCTTATCTTGGCCCATTTCTAGGCAGGTGGATGTCTTCACCTTCTTCCATCAGAGCTGTCAGCAGAGTTTTGGAGGAGCCTACAGGTCAGCGGGAAATACTGAACCCACGCTGCCGTGGTTGCATCCCTCGCTGTGCGGGCACGGAGCAGAGGTGTTCACTGGGGCAGCGAGCGGGGGGGCAGTCAAGCTGCCGAGTCATCAGCTTCACGCATGGTCGGGGTCCATGGGAGGGTCTGCTGCTCGTCTGCAGGGATTCCAGCTGCAATATTAAATAAAATTAAATGTCCCTTTAAGGCTTCGGGAGCAGGGAAGAACAAAGATAAGTGGAGGCAATTTGGCTTGCAGCGAGCAGCTGGATAGCACCCCAGTGCTCACCAGTACTTCTCCTTGTGCCAGAACGGGGAGTTGCAGGTCAGCTGGGAGATGCATCCCACCCGTGTACAGCAGAGCTTTGCTTGCCTTTGGTGGTGACCACTGGCATTTCGTGTGCAGCTGTTCCCTTCCGTGGTAGTAAACATTTTGATTCTTCAAAAGGCACTGCAAAAAGCTGATACAGAAAAATATTTCTCTGCAGCTTGCCCTAGACTTGGAAAATTTATAATTTTGTTCACATTTCTGACTACTACTAGGAAGAAGGAGTAGAATTTACACATTATATAAAAAATACCAAACAATCAAAGGAGAGGGAGTCAATAAAGTAATTAATTTACTTAGCTGGAGTGGCAATGCTTACCTGGTTTTTGGTGTGTCTAGAGGTCACAAGGGCTGTGAGTAGAGAAGAGCAATTGTACATTGTGCCACACTCACTTGTTCCTTTAACAGATGCCCTGGTGCAATGAAAGCTGAAGTCCTTAATGGTAAAGCGAGGATATGTAGATGTGACATAATCTGATCATACAGTGTCAGCAGTGTGATATCAGAGGCTTGGGGGGGGGGCATTAATTAAAATATTTAAATTTTATGCTATTTTTTGTATGCTTTCTTTAGCTACTCTATTTCCTTATCTCAATTTGTTTTACATAGTTGGGTTTTTTAATGCCCTAAGTCTTAACACTATAGTTTAGTTCTTTCCCTGTTTAAAGATTTTGTCAGCTCCTGAGGTTCTTCCCGATAGCATCCCCATAGCTTTGAGAGTTATTTGGAGATCAAGTCTCCTGTATAAACACATCTGTGAGGTCTGCAGAACCTGTCCAGCTGTTGCAGTGATTTTATTGGTGGGGAGATGAAACAAATAGTTTCTTATCTTTAAACACAAAGTGTTGAAAATAATGCCACACAGAGAAATATCCAAGTGGAAAGGTCATAAGAAAAAAAATAAACTGCACGAACATGCACTTTTTTCTGAATATATTTGATTATAGATGTTTGTGTGCTTCTAAAGAGAAGATGCTTTGGACACAGCTAAAGGAGCTCCCTCAATGCAGTTCAGAAGCTTACTCGGCCGTGCGGATCCCCTGCCCTGTACGCAGTATTCATTCAACGTGCAGGAGAGACTCTGGACCCCTGAGAGAAGGAAATGGGTGCTGATCTGGGAGGAAATCACCACCTTCTCTCTTCTCTCTCTTGTGTTCTATTGTGATGCTGATGGAGTTTTGTGGGGATGGTCTGAAAACCTTACTAGTGTTCTTCCCATTATTTTTCTGGGAACTAATTCTGAGTTGCAGAAGGCAGCAGCAAGATGGCAAAGGGAGATGCTCGTAGGCTTAACTGAGCTGGTTTGGAGGAATCAAATACGACTAAGCAGGGTGAGGTGCTTTGCAGCGTTACTGCCCCTCGTGCGCTGGGAAGTGATTCTGGCAGGAGGCTGGGCTGCCCCCGTGGCTCAGTGGCAGCGTGCAGACCCTGGGCAGCGGCACCGCAGGCTGCTGGCTGCGGTTACGTGCTAACGCATATAGCCAGCTTTGGGTGGGCACCACTTTTTGGTGTTTGCTCAGTACTGAAGGCCGGGCACAGAGAAATGAGAAGAGGGACATTGGCACAGGTAAGGGTGGGGTAACGAGCCAGGCAGAAGGGGAAAGTTGTTCGCATGAAAGGATGAGGCTGTTTCACTGTACTGGGGGAGCGATGGTCAACAATAGCAAAAGCTGCTCTTTCCTGCAGAGAGGAGGTGGGCAGGGAGGGGGTTGGATAGTTCCGGGAGCCCTTTTTGCCTGTCAATGCATTGTCCTATACTGGCTTTATTAAACAATCTGCCCATGCAAAGCTGATTGCGAGATCAGGCTTGACCTAAATTATGAACAGGGTGGAAGCGGTGAGTGCAGTGTGGTCATGCAAATGATTTAGCTCAGTTGCACGCACTTCTTTGAATTTCATATTAGGTAAAGATAATGCACCAGGAGCACGGTGCAATTGCATAATTAAGAGGGCAGCTCTCATTTTGTCCTGGGAAAGAACAATTACGTTTCTCCAGGAGGGTAAATGTTCAAGGTTTCCCAGTGTCAGAGCAGCCTGTTTGGTTTTGTCGTGCATCTCTAAAACCACCACGACCTTAGGGGAGCTGTGATTACTCAAGATTACAGGAGACGTGATTAGATGAAGGAGATGTTTGATATGTAGATTTTACCTGGACTCAGACTTCTTATGTTGCATTTAATGGTTAAGCGCTGGAGTGTTTGTGTTCCTGGAGGTCAGGAACATGGGTCTGTTGGCGAGGTGGCTGCTGATGCCACGAGGTGCTGGTGTGCCCGCAGGAGGAATTTGGCTTTCAGTCAAAGCACTCTGTGTATAACACACCCTCTTCAGAACTAGGTACCCCACAGCCACTTGTCCAGAATGGAAGAGCTCTGTGATCACAGTTGCTTTAAAAGGAAAAACAATTTTGAGAAACCTGTATTAATTCCGGTTAAGTAAAAATTCTGACTTTGTGCATCTGGCCTGTAGGTTGTTCCCTTGTTTTTCAGACAGGAATTTCTCTTGAAGGAGAGCATGTGGCTCCTGCTTGCTTTTCATCCGGTGTGCCCTACACAAGCCATTCCTTCATGCCATAATATTCCCTAACCTAGGTAAATCCAAAGAATTTATCTTCGATCTGGGTTTTCATTATGTAGCCCCTGATTTTGTATTGTCTCAGACAGTGAAACAAGCACTTGCCATTTCAGTCTGCTATAAAATTTCCAAGACTTCTTCACAAAATGGGAGAAACTAATAGCTTCTCACCAGGTTTCACAGCCAAGGTTGTGCATATCAGGTAACTGACTGTAAACAGTTGTAGTCCAAACACCTTTTTTTTTTTTTTTTAACTCTGCTAACGTTCATGTTAGTTAGAAATTTTGGTGTTTTCCCTTTTCTCCTCAGATGACACTGGCTGTCCTAGTAGCCAGTCAGTATCTCCAGTTAAGACTCCCTCTGATGCTGGAAACAGTCCGATCATTTTTTGCACTGGTAGCGATGGAGACTTCTCCAGGAAGAAATTCAGTCCAGGGACAATGAGTGAAGGGAACCTGCAGCTGTCTCGATACAAGAAGGAGACAAAGACAAGCCTTGTAAAGCCCGGTGAGTATTGTATAGTTCCTTTCATTTCTTTAATTACACTTTCTAATTGACTAGTACATCTATAGGTGTCTACATACATTGTGTTGTGCTGGCTGTGATACCAACTCGTGCTGATAGTAAATAAAAATGTAGTTGGGTTCTGTCTATGGAGCCACCTGTAAGATCTGAAAACACTATTGGCATTAGCTTTTTAATTAAATGTAATTAATTGACCTCTTCACTTTCTTTTATGAGGCTCAGTGGTGATGTCAAACAACTGAGATGGATTTTATCCTATTTCATGGTAATTGCACACATATTTCACTGGCAAAAGATAAATGACTCTTACTATCAAAGGAAAGAATTATAGTCTTCTGATGTTGTTAGATTTATTGTTGGATCCCGCTTAAAATTGACGCTGCCAGGCTGTGATAGCTCTGGGGCTGCAACATGCCAAGCCAAGGCAAGATAACGGGCAGGCTGCATGTGGGAGTTGGGCAGAGGCAGATCCATTCTGCTCTGGCTGCATCAAGAGCTTGTCTCCCATCGCCTCAGGCTAACGGGCCACCTCGGACCACTGGCTAAATCGGCACCTGCTTGTGCGCATCCAAGACTGAATATCCTCGTGTGCCACTGGCTGCTGTAATTTTAGTTAGTAGCTAGAAAATATTTTTCTGATTCATGTACAGACAGCTCTTGATTACAAATGGTCAGGATATTTGTGCTATTACTTAACTGATCATGGAGACAGAGGGGGTTTTGACCCCATACAGAGCCAGCTGCAGAACTGACACAGTTTATGAGCTCAGGTACCTCTCCTGGCTATCCTGTTTCCAGAGTCAATTTAACTCTGGAAGCAATTTACGTACTTTCACACGAAACCAGCTCGGATTTACCAGCACCCTGTTTAATCCAGAAGCAACAGAGGATCTGTTGCAAAAACACTGAAAGGGCTGATTAAATCTGATTTACCACCATCTCTGTGAAGTTCCTAAACTCATTTCATAGCACCCGTGTTACTTGGGGGCTCCCAGTCTCCCCTTATTCTGCATAATGGCAGATGATAATATATTTTCACTGTTGGTTTTCTGTTCCATTAAAAGCAAGGAGTCTAATGCAGGTGGAACGCAGTGAACATGGTATATGACAGTCAAATCCGCAGCCATGGCTGTCACAACCATTTTGTATGTGAATATGGATATAGCTTAGTAAAATGCGGATAAAGGATTTTGACAGTTTTTTGTACTGAAGAATCCTATACACATGGAAAAGAGTTATGCACTTGTTTCAATAAATTCCTTCATGGATTTTGATTATTACACTTAAATTGACCTAGAATATTGAATTAACAGCTTATTGCTGTAATAGTCCGAAGTCATCTTCATTTTAGTTGATGGTATTGTTTCAAATCTCTGAATTTAGTTCAGGTATTTTAAAAACTATAGTTTTAAAACTATGTTTCTTCCAAATATTAGGCTTATGTAATCATTTGACCTGTGTTTGCCTGTGTCTCCTTTCTTACCTCCATCACCACTAAATTCTTTTGAATTTCCTGAGCAATTTCAGCACAATTTGAAAAACAGTACAAGAGTCAGTAAGGTTGCAAGAACATAAGTGGAAAGGCTGAAAGGGAGAAACAAAGGGAAACTGAGTAGAATTTTAATATGCTTCAAGTGGGGAAAAAAGTCAACACAGGAGTCAAAAGCAACCTGCTTTATTAGTGTACTGCTTATGGAGCCGCCTTACTGCTATTCTTTGGGCAGACAGATACACTGACATCCTCGTCCATTCGTTTCTTATCTCTAGCTTTCTCTTAATGTGGCTTTATTCTTGTGGATGGGCCCTTTTCTGTAGCCATCGGTACCCCTGCATTGACTGGTCTCTACGGCTGGAACACTTGTCTCTAGAGCTCAAACGTATCGCTCCTGGGATCCATCAGGACTCTCAGAGCAGGAGCTGGGTCTGATTTACAGAGTACTTCTAAGCTCCTACTGACAAATATCTCACACCTCTTCTAGTGGGAAGTTGTCAAAAATATCATAGTCAGTGGAAGAGCTGACACAGGATGGGGACGTTCCCAAAATGGAGAGCATGCCAGGGGACAGCTGGGCTTCATTTTCCTCACTGCTGGCCACAGGGATTCGTGTCGTTCTCTCCCATTGCTATTGCTCGGCTTCAGGTGGATCTGGTCCCTTCCCTACTTGCGCACAAATTTCTGGTGGCTTGGTTGGGAAGATCCAGCCCTTGTGCAAAGAGGAGACATCGTCACATAGTGAAACGTGCAGGGGAGCAGCAGAAGGGAAGTGGGATGCGGGAGGAGGATAACAGCAACGCGCCCAGCCTGCCACTCTCTTCTACAGTCTCTGTTCTGCACGACGTTTTTGTAGGCGAGCACATCAATTGGTGTGCACCTTCAAAATGCCTGTCATTTTGCTGAAAATTTATCTTTTTCCAGGATTGTTTTCTTGGGACATGCTGAATCTCAGAAGTAACACTCACACAAATATTTAGATAATTCAGGAAATGTCAGAGTGGGATAGCACTGAGAATGAACCCTAAGACGTTTTCAGGCTGTTCCCAAGCTCTGATTCTTTTCTGCTACTCTAGCAACATCACTTCATCTTTCTTTTCTATACTTCAAAATATGAAATACAACATAGCTTTTTTCTCTCTGTCAGCCTAAGGCATTGCTATATGATCTAAGTCATCTTCACCTCTTGAAGTAGTAACAAACTAGATTTGGATATCATTCATAATTTATGTTGTTTTCATGGTGAACCTTTCTTAATCCTGGAATGCATTATCACTGTGTCTTGCTAAACATCTGAAAGATTTATAATCATGAAGAATTTGAGATGGTTGGTAATGGGTTTTATTGTGCATTAAGTCCAAATCACACCGGCATTATAGATGAATTTGGCTGAAAATCTGTGCGTGGTTTCCGAGGAAAGGATGGGGAGGACAGGAACAACATCCAATCCAGGAGAAAGTTGCAAGCCTTTTAATTTCAGGATTGGAGAAGTTGTTCTTCTTTTGGATGTGATTCATTTATTCAATATTAAAAGTAATAAAAATGTGTTGCAGAAAATGCCCTCGCAAAAAGGCACAAAAGCCTTAATTAAGTCTTAGTTTTGTATCAAGATGCTGTGCTGAATCCTACAGTTTCTGTAACTGAATAAACAGAAGCATAAACACGTCTACATATTCACACACTCCTCCTGCAAAGATCCATCCTGAATTCCTGCAGCTCCTGTCCACATCTTGCTGAGAACTGTGGGAACTGTTCTGCTTTCTTTGACAGTCTTTCTCATCTTGTTTTCTGACTTCCATCAGAATGCTTAGTGCAAGGATTCAAAATCTGGATCTGCAAGATGCGAAGTGCTGATAAACTTCCAAAGACGTGGATAAAGAAGGGAATCTTGAGCAACAGTTGTGTCAATAACTTCTAAAAGGCTTGCGTGTTTAAAGTGACACAGAGATGTGCTTATATTTAAATGTCTGTGAGCTTCTCGAGTCAAGAAGGGCACCTGATCGTGTTCAGCATTTCTGGCAAAAGTTATGGTCTTTACTTTCTTGCTTTTGGTGTCATGGGCACACTTGGGACAGTTTACTGGATGAGCTGAATGAATTATGAAGATATGAGATGAAACATTAAGAGTGTCCCAGACGTGTCCCTTCAGGAGCCTGCAGAGCAGAGGTGTGAGCACCGCTGCAGGGAGGGAGCCCTGGGCGAGCCACAGTCAGGGTCAGCTCCCAAAACCTGCGGTGACCGGCTGGCTGCCAGCCACAGCTCAGTTCAGCGATAATCCTCCCAGGGAGCAGCAGACCAGGCAAAAAAGTTATTTGTTTTCACTGCTGATAAAATATCTGGCCATCTATCACTGAACCTGGCTAAAACAGTGACATTTTGGATTACGTGGCAGTTGAACCGCAATGGATTGTCTCTCAAGGAGGGCAGTCATCGAGAATTTGGGCATTGAGACTTCAGCCTGTTCAAACTAACGGGCAAGCCTCAGAAGCTGCACCACATAGAGCACACGTTTGTTGGACAATAGGCAATGAGCAGAAATTAAGGAATGTGAAATTCCATAAGAACACTGTGACAGTGGTCAGAGACTGGCGCAGGTTGCCTAGAGCAGCTGTGGGCAGAGCCGCCAGCCATGGAAGTGCTCCAACCGCAGCTGGACACCGTCCTGGGCAGTCTGCTTCAGCTGGACTTGCTTGAGTGGGGAGATGGACTTGGTGGTCTCAAGAGGCCCCCTCCACCCCAGCAATTCTGAGATTCTGTGTTGTCCAGACATTTTTTCCTTTAAGTAGTACATCACTCGGGTCTGTAGTTAAGTAGTCGCGAGGCACCATTTGTGCTTTTCCTGCCCTGCCTTTCGTGTCTGTGTACTGCCATTCCACTTATAATGAGCTCATGGAACTGAAAGAATAAGAAAAGTGACTTTTAACAATCACTGTTCAATTCAGAATGACATTTAGCTTTGAGCTGTAATAAGTAATGCTGTATTCGGCATGTGTTGCCAGACGATCTTTTCTACTTCTTCTGTGTGAGTTTGTCACGTCACGAGTGAATGAGCCTTGGATGTCCCAGTCTGGACACGTTGATCTTTGATGGCTTTAGGACTATTAGGATTTTTAGGAGAGAGACAGGTGGAGCAAACTGTATTGGCCTTGAGTTGGTTGTGAGTACAGTGTAGGTGCAGGTGGTTTTTAATCAGCGTTAGAGCTGACAATAGTTATAAAAAAGGAGGCAAGGGAAATGACCCTGAGCAGTTGGGAACATTACGGTTAGAGCTAAATGAGCCAAACAGATTAGATAGGAAATACAGGTGTTAGCTGCAGATTATGTCTAGCTGTTAAAATGTAATGCTCTTCCTGCCGATTTTTTGTGCTGTCTGGTGTGTGGGGATTAGATTCCCAGGATACTAAATGTCCAGAAACTTTTTCTAGGAATCCCCCTTTGCACCAGAGAGCAGTGACTAGTTAATCCATTAGTGTAAAATTCACAGATACATTTATCTGTATTGCTACTCTACTTCCATATGTGTCTGTATTCTAAAGGCAGAGTTACTTTGGTTGTTTTAAAAACAAAACATAAAAGCTCTGGTTTAGGTTCTATTGCTGACATCTGGCTGTATGATTTTATAGATCTTTTTTCAGCTTGCTCCCTCTCTTCAGTATGACAGTGTGGGAATAACAGTGTCTGACTCTGATATATGCGTATGTGCTTCACTTGAAAACCAGATCAATAGGTGTATACATTCTGGGAAAGGATTGTCTTAGAGGTAATTCTGAAAATATGCTTCACGCTCAAGAACTTCACCTTCCTGATGCAGAAGGACGCCATGATAGGATTTTGTTTTATCTTGGGAGGGCTGACAAAATATTAGAAAGACGTGTTTTACCGATGCATTTGTCCAAGGACATTGTATCTTGTATTTGCATGGGTTTTGTTCGTTCTCTGTACTAAATTTCTACAAGCAGTGGGAAAAATAAGAGCACTGTTGTTCCCGTTGTTCAGGAACAACAGTACAGAATACAAACCCCAAGTTACAGAATGTGCTAACTTGAATAGGTCCTATGGCATGCAAAGAGGTTCATTGTTCTTTATAGCTACTACTGGGTACTTCTGCCTCTTATGTTGAAATAATTTTTAAAATGCTGCTAGTGTACTATGCATTGTAAGGCAAAGTCACACTGGTTGTTTAAGAAAAACAAAACAAAACAAATAACAGAAAACCTGAATTTAGAGGTAGTAGTCTGCCTTGACTGATGCTGAAAATAAATTGGCATGCTTTATTTTAAAAGCAGGATTTTGCAAAGGTGGGAGTGATGAGAAGCCTGGTAACCTCGGTGTAAAGTGTCTCTCTTTCTGCTGTGATTTATTTAGCAGTACTTCGTAACCCACATTCCAAGACTGCACCTTTTCTGGGGGAGGGATAATGAGGAACAAGGGTATGTCACAGAACATCTAACCAGGTTACAAGTGCAGGATTTAATCAGACTGCACCATGCTCCCACCCTGCAATCACTCATAACCTTACTTGTGCAGTGAAGTCAGAAGATTCGTGCTTCTGTTCCTGAGAATATTCAGATAGTTAAAGGTGTGGTTGGCGTCACGTGCATAAGAATGCTGAAATTGGGAAATGAGCTACACCTGATTCCATGTGCTGTAAATGGTTGGTCGCAGAACAAAAAAATGTCCTGAAGGTGGATCGAGTGAAGTAAGTCGATAACAAACGATGGAGCATCTTGCCTATGACCACAAGCTCTCCATATATTTGTTTGGTTTGTACCTTCTTAAAGCGTTTGAATTAATAATAAGCAATCTCTTGATGTGTCCATGTTTATTGATAAGTGTAAAGCAGACATTCTCTTGAGGGGTGCAGAGGAGCTTGCAAAGGAAAAGAGGAAGAGCAAAAGCCCAGATTCCCTGAGTAACTTAAGCCCGATGAGGATGGCTCTAACTTAAGCACTAGATTTTCACGCAGCTCAGTATTTGGCAAAGAGCAGAGATATACCGTGGTCAGTTACACGTGCTTCTGGAAGGCGTTCCATCTGCTTTTTAAAACAGCACCTTGGCAATGAAAAGGGAAGAATTACTTGAGTATGTGTCATCTGTCCTAGGTGTAAGCACATATTCGGAATGCCTAACTTCTGTCCCACACCTGACAGCAGACAACAAATGTCAGACATCCTGATGTTTGGCTCTGACAGTGCACAACATTTATCTCCTGTACAGTTTTAATCTCATTCTTCTCCCTTTCTTGTATGTGGGCTTCATCATTTTATTTGTGACAATAAAGTTTCTGAGATCTGCTCTAACACAGCGTCTAATAAACACAGTTGTGGCAGGTTTTGGCCCTATTCCTTTTTCTCACTGACTTTTGCTTTTCTGCCCTCTCTTCGCCTTTCATTTGGGGCTTACACAAAAGAGCTACTGCTGATTTTTTTAAATAAACATGTTTCCGGAGAATAATTCTGTATGCACTGAGCCCTCCTGCATATTTTGCTGATGGGATCTGCTTTTGAAGGTTTGCTGTGCTGTAGCAGTCGGTGCTGTGAGGTCTGGTGTATGGCGGTGGGGTGGAAGCTGTTTGGGGGTCTGTCATTTGCACAGCCCAGTCCCCCCCCAACCCGCTTCGGAATGTCGGGGTCTCCAGGGCAGTTTTGGAACCATCCCTCCCAGTTGGGTCAACAGACCCAGTCCAGCCAGGAGATACCGTTGGAGCTCCTCTGTCTGGCAAAAATTCCTGGGTATTTGGGATTCAGGAGAGGTGAAATTTGGATCTACAGGTCTCTTTAGATGACCTTCAGGAGCCGTGGGTGGCGGATGGGGACTGGCTCACTGTCCCTGGTCCAGTGACTGGTCCCGTTGCTCGCAGGAAGTGGAACATCTTCAGCACGTGAATCTGCCATTTCCCTTCTTCTGGGGGTTACGGGAGCTGCTTCAGAGGTGGGGGAGATGCAAATTCACAGTCTTAAGCCAAACTGGATAGAGCAGAGGTGGCTGACCTCAGTCCTGTGTCTGTGATGTAGTTGTAATCATCTCCACCTGCACAAGTGGACCAGGGTCCTGCTTTGTTTTAAAGGAGATAAATGGATGAAGTCAGTGAATCTAGTGTGTTGTCTTTCTGACCAGATATATAAGCATTTACTTTAGGGTAAGATAAACAGTACCTTGAACTCACAGGTTGTGCTGACTCACTCTCCGTTGCCTAAAACCAGGACCAAGGTGGGCTCGGACGGGAGTGTCCCTGTTAGAGACATCCACGGTTGGTCACCTGAGTCCCACCCCGGTCTCCCGTATTCCTCATCAGGTCTGTGACAGCTCTGCTCTCAGCCCTTACTGAAGCCAGGTACAGTTCCCATCTCTTTTATTTCTCACTCTCTCATTTTTTTTTTTTTTTTTTTTTAAACAGAAAGGAAAGTCAGTCTTAAACATTCAGTTGTGGAAGAAAGTTTGTGTTTGAAGATCACGCATGGATCTTCAAGTAGGTCTAATTAGATAAGTTTTCCTCTTCTGTTCATCCCTGACGAGCTGAGGCAGTCTTTGTTTGCCCTGTTTTGAGGACCGCTGCCCAAGGCACCTGGCATTGCCCAGGGAGGTTCTATATCTCATTTCGCACCATGAATTCAAAGCAATTAAGTATTTTTAGGGTGTAAGCTAACTGAATCACACTGAAGAGAAAAAGGTGCTCCGTAACTTCTGAGAGATAATACTGGAATATTATCAGAGTATGAATATTTTGAGCAAAAGATGCTTAGGAAGTTAGGTAAAAATTATTAGCATAGCACTATTTTTTTTAGTTTGGATTTTCATATATTTTAGATTTAAACTTTGGATTTAAACAAATTTGCTTGAATTGATTGGAAAACTTGTTCAGATAGCCAAGTATTTATTTCAAACAAGAATAAGCAAAGTAGCAGCTACAAAGAGTGTTTTGGCTTTAAAATGTTTCATATTTTTGAACCGAAATCTACAAGTTCCTGTTAAATTAAAGTGGCCTAGAATGCCACAAATTTTATAATCCAACCTCTTCTAAAAAATTATTTTAGATCTTGCTTAGTAGAGGTGTAGGCAATTAGTGGTTGGGCTGTGGCCTCTCAGGACGTACATCTCTCTCTGTTCAGAAGGCTCGCAGCCTGCAGCAAGCGCCCAGATGTCACAGAGAAAAGGGAGAACCCAAAGAAGAAGCCAGCAAGCTGCAAAGGAGGAATTGGCAAGCAAAAGGTGAAAACCTGGGTCCCACCTGTCCTGGTTAATGACCTGCCTGGCTGTGGGCTGGTGCCACGGGCCACCTGCAGTTCAGAGTCTCGGGCATAAATCTTCTGCAGTTCGGTACCTATCTCCTTCCTCAGGAAGGAAAAAAAAAAGAAAGAAATAGAAGGACATCCCTGCTACTTAGTTCAGTAGATGGAAAAGAAACATATATAGTTATATATATTAATAATATATATCCAGGCATATATAATATTTAGAAGAGTGCCCGGTGCCGGGCTGCTGGGCAGGCGGGGGTGCAGGGGCTCTGCTCCCAGGGCAACTGTGCCACTTTCTCACTGGGGGTTTGCAGCCCAGTTCCCAGCAGGCACACCGTAACCCCTTTCTGTCTCTCTCTCTGGCCCATTAATTGTCCCAGTCCTGCTCCAGACGTACAGAAAGTGGGACAGCTGCTGTTCGAGGGGGGTTCCGACCGGAGGAGACCTGCAGCCTCCAGCTCAGCCCAGCGCGGGGTCCGGGAGGGGAGGCAGCCATGGCTCCAACTGCAAATTGGAGCAAAGAGGGGATGCAGAAAGGGGACTTTTGCAGGGAGTGCCCAGGCTACTGGACAGGGTGAGACCGGTGCCAGCCAATTCATCTTTTAGCTCCAAACGCCTTTTGATGGAGATGCAGGTCTCCTGGGGACATGCTCCTGCGTCTGGAGGAGGTGGCTGAGTGCTGGCGTAAGAAGGGCACTGGGGTTTAGAGGACAGAGTTGAGGCAAGGACAGAAGATGGTAATAGCTGTGATATTTAGTTAAAAAAAATATTTTTTTTGTATGTTCAGTGAGGCTTTTTTCTGTTCCTCTACTAATCCAGAGTGGAATCTGAGCCAAAAAAGAGAAGCTGATGCTATACACACTGCACACTCTTAAGTCTTTGTTTGAAAATATGCATAATGTCAAGCTAGAACACGCTTTGCAATTTATATAGTTACTGCAGTGAATCTTCTGCTCCTCCTGGCTGTTTTCTGTGGTTTCCAGCCTGCTTCACCTCCATGGAAAGAAGTATTGTGCATACGGAAGAGGCCATTATGAATGCTCCCTTAGGAGATTTTTTTTTTTTTTTTGTGCTCTGCTTTTAAATTACAATCTGTATTATTTATGCCAGTGTTTAAAATAGCTCTCTGATTCCCTGGTTAAAGTATTCTGACCCTACTCCAGCTACGTTTTACTATGCACAACTCCCACCAACCATCAGTTTTTATTTCAAGTAATTTTTCATGAAATAACACACATGGCAGACAGAGTCTTGTGTTACTGTTACATGGTTTCCTTTATGGTTTTCCAGCTGTACTCCTCCTCTCCATGATGAACAGCATTGCCAGTATTTATTTTTATCTTAGAATACACAAATTGCATTCTCTTAATCTCCCTTCATAAACAGTGCCCTGTAATCCTGTTCTCATTATTGCTGACCTTTTTTTGGAATTCCTCCAGGTTATTAATGCCTTTTTAATGAGAATCCTGGGATGTTTTCTGAGCAATGTTTACTCAAGAATTGATAGATTATTTCCTTTTCTATTTTCCTTTACATCCTGTATTTCTTTTTTGTCTGACATCTTATTATGTTCAAAGTGGAGCTATGCAAATAACCGATTTCGGGGTTCGCTGCCAAATCAAAATGTTAAAGAAAACCTTTGTTTCAGACTGAACAAGGATTATATCCAATCTAAAATATTTAGAATGCTTGGGAAGACTTTTTTAGTGTTTTTACCCTCTTTTTAAAAGAAGAAAGAAATTTGACAGTTTTCAAAATTAAAATTAAAGCATCATTTCAAACAGAAAGTCAAAAATTCTGGTTTTCCATTTTCTGTTGGTGTTTGACTTTAAATCAGAAATTGTTTCAGTGTTCTCTGAATTTTGGTTTTTTTGGTGACCAAATTGCTGCCTAAAAGTTTTTGTTTCCCTCAGAGTGATTGCTTTAAATGCCTTTTGAGCAGTATTGAGTAGATATGTCTATATATTCCTTGTGTTTATATATCTGTATTTACATGTAGGCGTGGGAAGCCAAGGGAATGTCTTTATTTTAGTCATTTAAATCTCACTTATTTGGTCTCACTGTGGTATAAAGACATTGGGTGGGTTGGTGGCTCCTGGGCTCAAGAGCGGCAGCTCGAGCACGAGCAATGAGGCAGGTGTTGGCCCGGCTGGGCAGTGGTCTTTTGCTTGCTTTTGTGTACCTAGATATCTAAATCCTGGTGAAGCTGTGTTGTAGATGCCTGCACTCTCTTTTGGTTCTCACTTGCAGGTATGATCCTGAGCTCGGGAAGAGCCCAGGAGACGGTAGAAATGCACGTCCAGCCCCTGTTCCAATACGTAAACCAAAATTAAAAAGCATAAAATAAAACCCAGCAACCAGAAGAGCAGCTAGACAGAGGTTGCCCAACAGTGCCCCCAACTCGATTGTAGAGTTTAATTTCCTTGGGTGTGCTGGGCGCAGGGGTGGGGCAGGGGCTCCTGATGGAGGTGGGGGCTGCGGGAAGCTCAGCCTGTTGGGGTTCCTCCGTGGAGCAGGGGGTAATGAAGACAGGCGGGCATCCTCAATGGGGTGGATTTACGGAGGAGCTGCAGAGGGACATGATAAGCTGAGAGGATGGGAACCCGATCTGTTCATCCAGTTCTTCCTGCTGGATGCAGGGTGTGCTCCAGCTGGTGTGACGGGGAGATGCTGGGCAGCCTCCGCCCCGTTCAAAGCTCAGTCTGGCTCTGCAGTTCCCAGGTGGGTCCTTCCTCTCCCCAGTAAAGCTGACAGCAGAAGAGAGCTTTCCTCGGGCTGCTTTTGTGTGGACCCTGATGTACTGGGTCTAGTGTGAAATGCCCACCCTGGTCCTTAGACAGGAGCGAGGCACCAAACCGTCCGGTGCTTTTAAAGTCGACTTCCTTCCAGATGTGCCCAGAAACAAGAGTTTCACACATCTGAGGAGCTCTGCTGATGGGGAGCAATGGGAGGTATTTCCTGAGTGAGGTGGCACACAGGGAGAGTGCCCCTGCCAAAATTCCCCCCTGGGAGCGGGGGACCTGTCACCCTGCCATGAACCCAGCCTGCAGCCCCTGCGAGGCGGACATCGCTTCCCCAGGGAGCTTGAAATAGATCACCTTTAATATGACACAGCAAAACAGCAAACCTACTTTATAGCAGCGTATCATATATATACAGTTACATAAAATGTATTTAACGGAAACGAGAATTCTGCCAGGTTCGTTTCTTATTTCACCAGCCTTCCAAGCCCTGTCTTGCACCCACACTGAGGCACCGCGTTGCAGGTCTCTGTTCCCCCCTTCTGAAATTCCGTAGGTGATGGGAGGCTGTTGGCTTTTAAAATCCAGACAGGCTGTGACTGTTTGCTGGAGTTGGCAGAGTGCAGTGTGACCACAAACCCTCCAGGATTAATAAGCTGGAAAAGCACAGGCTTCGTGTCTGTCACTGGTGCTTCTTCATGGGAAGAGTGCTGTTGGGGGAAAAACCAGCAAATGGCAGCAGTCGTAAATGGAAATGCACTGCCCTGAGACCTACCTTGGCTTTGTTACTGTAACAAATACAGTTTGTGCAACCAGTCAATATACTAGGTAGGGCTTTGCTGTTCTTTTCAACAGATGACACTTGAACTCTGTTAGTTTTTTATAATTCTTTCAATGTGTGCGTTACAGTAAATATTTGATTAGCTTCTGACAAATTTTGCTTTTCGTCCTGGGGCTGCAGGGTTGTTTAGTCAGTTACCTCCCAGATATGTTTCTCATTCCAATGTTTTTCTCTTCCTTGTTGAAAACATGTCAAGCTTATTTAAAATGTTTTATGCACATTATAATTAGAACCATATGCCTTACATTAAGGATGACTGTGCAGAAGCTTTCAGCTGAATCAGGTTTAGTGTGGAGTTCATGTGTTTGCACGTCTGCTGCGGACGCGTGCCGGCACGGTTCGGTGCTGTGCACTACCCGGCCTCTCTCCTCCTCTTGCACAGGAACCAGATTTCAGAGATGTGCTGGAGCGGCCTCTGAGCGCCCTTTGTTAAACTTCTGCCACCAGCGTGACAGGAGGGCTGGGCTGTTTTCCCCGGCTCTGATGGAGTTCGCTCCCTCTCTGTGTTCTGCTAAGTCATCCCTGACAAAGATGATATTTTCCAGCTCTTAAAAATACTTCTGACCAGCCTACCCATTTCCCTTCGAGCCGACCAGTACTGCCAGGTGTACGAAGGATCTCCTGAGGTGACACTACGTGCCTGCTTACAAACATCCTTGTCCGTAGGCGGGTTTACACTTGCATTTCATAAAGCTGCCGTATGCAGTTCAAGTCCAGTATCACGCTATACAACCATCGGTGCCTTTTTTGAACATCCAGCCTCAATGTTTCTGTTGAGGTTGGTGCAGCAAAGTAGCATCCCTCTGTCCCTGAGCCAAAGAGCCTTTTTGTTTGAACAGGAAGATCAGTTCCCCAGACTGTTCCCTTCTGCTCCCTGAACATATGTTCCCCCGACAAAGGTCATGCCAGGCTGAGAAGAGAAAATTCATGGGAGCCATTTTTAAGGTGTTGTTAGAACAGCTTGAACCGCGTACAGAAGCACAAAAAATAATTAGGTCAGGCTGATTTTTGTATGAAGAATTTCCTTAAGATATATAAAGCAGAAAAACCCCAAACCAACCTACGTGCAGTGCTCTTTGTCTGTTCCAGCATCCACTTGTGGCTGCTCTACAAACCCCTGAATGAAAAACAACTAAGAAAAACACAAGCCCAGATCACAGTGATACGCAGAATATACACGATGGCTCCCAGCCAAGACCAGTAATTAGTTTGTAGTGACTGTGTTTAAATTTAGAGAAGAGCTTGATCGACTGTGGTTTCACAGCATACAGAAGTCACATTCTGAATTCATTTTGAGATCTGCAGTGCTTACAATTTGCATTGATGTAGTTCAGATCACTAGCAAAACTAGAGTATTGAATGAGATCAGAAAACTGCTTAGTGAGATAAATGTTGATTATTTGACAAACCTTCTTCCAAATTAAGAAGAGTAAGAAAGCAAAATGAGCCAAAATCAAGGTACATAGTTTAGATCACACAGCCAGCAGTCTGAATTGAGGAGATCATTTGTAAAATCGAGTTTGGATCCAAACGCAAGGAAGCAGGATCCATGTTGCAGTTCTTCCCCAAAGTCTCCTGCCTGGTTTGGAGCTGCGGGTCTCCTCACTCAGCAGTTTGAACAATTTATGGAGAGTCCCACTGAAAGTCTTGCTCCACATCCCTTCTGACTGTATCTTTGCCATCTGCCCAAGGCTGTTACTGCACTGTGCAATCAGCTGAAATGGGGTGAACAAACCTGTCTGGGGGGGGAGCACTGGCAAGCAGATGGACGTCCACCCAAGGGTGGGGAGTGACGGCTTCACTGGCCGGTGCAGTGGGACAGGGGAGGGGATGCCCGTTGGTACCCTTAGGATTGACTGTGCCAGGCATTGCTGTGCCCAGCTTCCCACCATCATCCTGGGAGGGCAGCTCACAAGCCTGAGCTCGGTGACTAAGCTGCATATAAAATCAGAGGGGATGGTTAGGTACTGAAGGATTCATAGCAGAGAGCACACTAGGCAGGAACACACCCCCACCAGTCCGCAGGAGATGCCAGAGAGGAGTGCGTGTCTCCAGCCTTAGCCACCTACTTGCAGTCCAGAGTGTGCCCATGTGTCCTTGGATTCACTCTGAACCTCCGTGCTGGAGCTGGACCACCCTGTGAGTGCCAGCGACCAGCATGTTTCGTTCACACAGTCACAGAATGTCAGTTCAGTGCCCTCCTTGGACTGAAAGAGTTCAAATCCACACCTCTTGTAAGAACGCTGCGCCCTGCCAGGCATCCTCAGCTCCCTCCACTGGCTCTAGACCTGGTGGCAGTGGAGAGGATGGGACACGGGCAGAGGCAGGGCATGGGGGAGTAGCTCGTGTCACCCAAAGACTCGCGCAGTCCACATGGGGAGGAGTTCTGTGTCCCGTTCCTTGCTCCCAGGATTATATCTGCTTTTACCCAGCGGCTGTTTGGTGTGAAATATAATAGTGAGTCCAAGATAAGACACTGGCTCTAGACCTGGTGGCAGTGGAGAGGATGGGACACGGGCAGAGGCAGGGCATGGGGGAGTAGCTCGTGTCACCCAAAGACTCGCGCAGTCCACATGGGGAGGAGTTCTGTGTCCCGTTCCTTGCTCCCAGGATTATATCTGCTTTTACCCAGCGGCTGTTTGGTGTGAAATATAATAGTGAGTCCAAGATAAGAGTCTCACCGATGGAACCAAACCACTGTCAGCTGTGGGCTTGAGACTGTGAATTGAGGACATTTCCCACGGGGAGACTTTGCCCTCGATGTGGGTCATTGCTGATGGTGTTATCTGAAGAAAGCCTGAAATGCTAAAGCAAGACTTCATCACTTCTTTGCAGCTTCTTTTTCTTATGTTTGTCAGTGCATGTGAGCAGCATGGTTTTCTTTCCCAGATTGCTTGTGATGTACAAAAACAATCTTGCAGGACCAACCACATGTTAAATAGACAAGCAGCATCATTAGTGTTTTGTGGACATGTATTGCTTATGCTGTTAAATATTGGAACTAGACATGTGGCTGTGAGTTAAATCTTTATAGATAAATGAAACCAAATCTCTTAAAAATAGAGGTCCTTTCAGAGTGGGCATTACAGCTGAACTCTCTCGACTTTTCCAGCTGCTCCTAATGGCTTTGCTGGAGTTTTTTGCACACTCAGGCTCCATCTCTTCCCCTGGGGTCTCCAAGTAGAGCTATCTGCAGATACAGCATGCCAAATGTTCCTCTAGCTGCTGCACCAGAGTGGTGAGCACATATTTTGCATGCTTTGGTCTCTCTGCTGTACAACAGGATGCTTTTGAAGGCAAGGAAGCTCAGCAGATTTAAGTGCTTTACATTTTGAGGACAAGCTGTCTCTGTCAGCACTGTTTTATTTGCAGCCTTGTGTCACTGGGTGACTATATGCAAAACCTAACATCAAGAGTGATCTATATAGAGACAGGTCATGTCTGTGGTGTCAGAAGATAGGTAAGCTCTGTGGTTTACATACTGTGGCAGCTATGAAACAGTGGCGAAGTTGCAAATAGGAAAGACTTGCAGCAAAAGATTAAATTTCAATAAGCTCATGTGCATCCTGAGTTTTGGGAATCCAGTTCTGCTGCTCAGCTGCCGTGTTCCTGTCACAGATCTCACTTGAACCTTTTCCTTCTTTCAATATTTTAATCTTTAGATAGCAAATTTTCTCCACTTAGATAGAAAATGGACAATAAAAAGCACACAAGAAAGTCTGAGCTTTATTCTTATAGGAGGAAAAAGATGAGATGCTAAAGTGCAGGCAAAATTTTAACATCCAGGCCAGCAGACCGCATGACAAGGCATCCAACCATGTGCAATGGCTGGGAATAGCAGAGGGGGATGCCATAGTCCAGGTGTGCATGTGGGGTGATTGTGTGGCTCTGGGTAAGAAATGGATGTACTGTCTCTATAACCGTACATACATACCTGACATGGTATGTCTGTGCTCGCACACTGTCCTGGCTGGCCCAATGTACCTGGGCTGCTCTACCTGCAAAGGCTGTGACTGCAGCGTGCGGCACGGTCACTGCAGTGGGTCATTGTCCTGCACTGTGGCTGAGGCGGTGCGAAGAGCAGAGTTAAAGGGGGGCTCTGCTATGCCCACAATGTCGGCGCGGTGGCGGCACGGCACGAGTGGGATGAAGGGGCACGGTGCCAGCTGGAGGCATACTGGCCCTTGCACAGGCAGCTCCCTCTCCCTCTGCTCGATCCTGCCCTGACATTTGCAGTAAAATGCAGGGATGGCACGAGGCACTGCGTGATTTCACTCCTGCTGCTTAGACACCATTCCAGGCAAGGAGCAATCCTGGAGATTTGTTTGTGCTTTGTTGGCCATCCTTGTGTTGTTCTTCCCGTTGCACAGAGCAGTGCCCAGCTCTGCTCCCGCGGTGTGGCCGTGCTGCTCCTGGGAGGGCTGCAAGGCGAGGGGGGGGGACCCAGCATCGGGTGCTGTACATGCAGCGTGAGCATTCCCATCGGAGCACGTTCCCAAGCTGGCTCGTCTGCGGGGAGGCAGTTGGTGCTGTGACACCAAGTAGCTGGAGCATGGAAAAATATGGATGAATTTCAGATGACATCCCTCTGAAGCCGGCAGCTCAATGTGTAGCATCTTTCGCAGGAAGGGGTGGATAAGATGGTCCTCTTAACGGGGAAGCCTCAGATCAGAGCTAAACAAGTGTTATGGCTGTTTAGGACGAAAGAGTATGTTTCTGAGAAATGTCAGCCTCTTATCATGGCTAACGCTGAATCCGTGGGCTGTTCTGGGGCTCACATGTGTGGCATTGTCACAGCCTGGGGAATGGCACTAGGAGGGATGAGAGGCCATGTTCAGCTCTGCCCGCAGTGCTGCTGGACAAAGGCTTTCACCTCTTTGTTAAGATGTTTGCAAGATAGAAGTCACGTTACCTGGGAGAATATGTTGCAATTGATATTTTATGGGTAGATGCCATGTTATTTTGCTTAGAGATGTGTACCAAATGGGAGAAAGTATTTTTTAAAGTCTCCTAGTAACACTGCTGTCGAGCTCTGCTGTACACAAAACCAGCGTGAACATCACTAACACAGTTGGAACCATTGCTAGCAGTGACCCCTTTAATTTACCAAATGTTCTCAAAGATCCTATAAATAGCCACACGCCTAATTTTAAACATAGTCTCCTGTGCTCAGTGTTAAGTTTGTGTGTGGCTGTTATCAGAACTGGGGCCAGAAAGGTTAATTCCTGCTTTGCAGACCCAGTTCTTGGTCTCAGATGCAGTTCAGCCTTTCAGGAAGCTCAGCCTTGGGGGCGGCTGCGTCTCAGGCTCTGATGACTCTTACCGTCAGTGCCTAGCTCGGCAGCCCTCCCCAGCACTGTGCTGCGAGCCAGGCGGGTCAGGGAGAGGCGATTCCTAAGCCTTGATTCCTGGAAATGCTTTCAATAGCGAGACCTGATTGTGATGTGGTCTGGTTAACCAGGGATGAGCCTCGGCTAGGGCTCCTGTGCTCCGTGCTGCAGCCAGGACCTGGCTTTGGGAAGCTGTTGGCGTCTTACAGAGGCAGAAATGTTCTTGGGGGCCGAACACCGGAGGTATGGGATCTGTGCGATGTGTTTGCCTGTTGGGGTCTGGTTTGGAAAAGCAGCTTTGGGAGTGGTGCAGTACGGAGACAGTGTTCGGAGCGTGCTGTAGTCTTGCAGATGGGAATGTTTTGTTTATCAGGAAACCTCTGTTGCAGCTTCAGACATCGTGTCCCACGGTCATTTTAGTTCCCCAGGGAGAGTGTCACTGACATCTACATCTGCAGCCAGGATAGAAATCCTCTGAAGCCCAGCGGCTGTGCCGCTCTCCCTCCTCCCCGGCAGACCTGCGCTGGGTCCTGGCGCGGTCACAGCGGCGTGACCAGGGTCTGGTTATCAGGGGCATTGCACTGGGGGTGGAGCTGGGGAGAGGTGATGGAGCTGGGTCCCTGAGCGACCCTTTTGAAGAGCTACGCCTTACCTCTGAGTGCTTTGAAAGGAGGACTGTTCTGGGCTAGGCTGAACCAGAGGCACAGAGAAAGGGGGCTGGTCTCAGACCTGCTGGGGACCGGGAAGTATTGGGTTAAATTCCAGCACCAGACGGGTTGCTAAGCGTTGCTGGATGGTGAGGATGGTTGCTGGCTGTGTCATCCTCTTTCAGGCTGTGCAGACAGGCTCTGGCCAGGCCTTTTCCCGGTCCCGGAAACTCAGCTCAGGGGTGCGAGCTGCCCTCCCCATCAGCCCTGCGAAGGATTTCGGAGGTTTGTCTGCCCCTGGGGACGATGGTGGCTGCAGCTGCATCTCCCCCTTGTGGAAAAGACAGAAAAAAGGGGTTTGTGGTGAGGCTGCAGCCGCTGGCTGGGGGGTCTGTGCGTGGGAGTGCGTGGGATGGTGCCCAGAAACTCTCGGCTGAGAGGTGTCCCCCCGCCCAGCTGCTTAGAGATGCTGGAAAGCTGTTTCCATCCCCGCAGAGAAAGTCACCATCCATTCCTGTGGCTCTGTGGCTTGGGACCTGGGCATGGCTTGGGACATTTGCCATTTGAGTGAGAGACTGACCTAACTTAAGGGTGGGGTTTTTTCCAGATGATAAGACTTCCATAGTACATCTGCCTGCTGCTGGCCCTGGCAAAATGAGAGCAGCTTTCCTTGTGTGTGCCAGGGCTTGGAAAAGAAAAGCCGTGATCCGTAGAAAGTCAGTAATCACGCAGGTGCTTAGCATCTGAGAAGCCCTCGAGAGCCACACGTGATTATTGGATTATTTTAAGGCTATTGGAACTGCCTTACAGCGCTTCAGTGCCACGTGAAAGCCTGCCGAGAAACGTACAGAGAGACGTGTGTGTGCGCCGTTAGCCTGTGCAGTCATACACACATACCTGTGTGTGCACATCACCCCGGGAACCAGGACAGAGGCAGCTCTCCTCTCAGCATGCTGGATGTCTGTGTGGTTTAAAGCAGGAGAAATCTCCAGGTCCAGCTGCGTGCTCCTGCCGCCGCGCTCCTGTGGGAGCCACGTGAGCAGCTCGGTTCATCTGCTGGTGGCTGTGGGGAAGCAAACAGGTTGTCACAACAAACATTCCCAGCCACATCCTAAAATGGCTTCTGTAGCGTGAGGCTTTTGTGTCCAAATGCTTTTCTCTGCTCTTGTTGAGGTGCCAGTGCTGAAGAAATGTCGAAAATCTGGAGCAGATCCAGTGCTTGTCCTCAGGGATGTTTGGAAACTCATGGAACTTCTGAAATTCACACAGGACAGACAAAGGAAGGATGCTCGTGATTCATTGTTGTTTTGAAAACAGCCTTTGAGTTATAATTTCCATCATGTTTTCACTCTTCCCTTTTCCTTTCCAGGGAGTGAAGCCGATTTTAGCTCTTCAAGCAGCACGGGCAGTATTTCAGCGCCTGAAGTCCACATGTCGGCTGCTGGAAGCAAACGATCTTCTTTTTCTCGCAAGTAAGCAAATCAGTTTTTCCTGAATGTTGCAAGTGTTGCTAGAGCAAAGATAGACTGCCGTGCAAGGTCTGTCAGGGGAGACATACAACACCAGTACTATGAGTTTAAAACAGTTTGGGTAATGCTCAGTTCTGGGGCAGCACTTACACTGATGAGAACTGTGATATAAGAAAGAAAAAAAAATGCTGTATTCAGAGCACAGAACTTACCAATATGCCAGACCAGCTGACTTGTGGTTTTTTGTTATTTATTTATGACAAGTATGGGAGATAGAATCAGGTAATGCAGAAAAAGCATCGGCTGGAGCGGAGGAGGAAGCAGCAGGGTGCGTTACTTAACAGCCATACTCCCAACCAGCTAACCTTCACCTTCCCATCTGATCACTTTGTTTTCTCTCTGTAATAAACTGTCAGCTTGGCATGTGCCTTTCCAGATCACGACCTTGTGTTGTGTAGGAAGGAGCACACTGTACTGCCTTTGGCACTTTCTTCTTAAACACCCTTGCCCAGCCTTTATGTAACTAGAGCTATATGCAAATAGAAAACCCATCATAGTCCATCTAAATGAACCTTTAATGGCAGGTTTCTGTAAGATTTCTCCCTGCCATGGGGGAAGTGCAAAACCAGACGGCCTGCACTGGGACAGAGCTGCGCACGCTGTGCTCTGCCCACGCCATCCCTGCTGCTCACGTTTTCTGGAGGGGGAGGAAAGAGTTCAAACTGACAGGAGCTGTTTCCTGCCCTTTGTGAAGAGCTGGCAGGCAGGCTGGGACCGGCAGCAGGGTACCCGTGTGCTGAATTCACACAGACCTCTCCGGGGTCGCAGTGTGCCCAGTGTGCAGAGATCGGCAGAGTGATGCTTGATGAGCAGTTTCATATCTGTGTCGTGAGACTGTCAGAACAATAAACATTACTTGAGCACTCTCTAGATTAAATCTGCGAAAAAACAGTTCTAAGTATAATATGAAACCCTAAAATCACCTTACTTTCAGTAAGATTGTGTATTACTTTATGTATTATTGTGGATTTAAATATAACTTCAGCGTATACTGACCTACTTAATGGGACAGAAGTGTTCTGTACCAGTGCTCCTTCCAGCGCATTGCTGTGCAAGTTCTGCCTCGCGCCAGCGCTGATGCTGTGCTGTACAGAGAGGAGGGAGATGTCTCCTTTGCGAGATGTTCCTTCTTAGCGGTTTGACTTAACTCGCTGTGAAAGGTTTCAGTGTTGTCACAAACCACAGTCCTGCGCTTCATTGTGAAATAATTATAAAATCACCCAAACCACAGCAGCGTGATGGAGGTTCACAGCAGCCACCCAACCATCTGTTCCTTATAAACTGTTCCATTTTCAGAGGAGGGAGGAAACCAAGTCAGACAATTTTAAGAAGAGATTCTGCTTTATAATTCTGCGGTATTTACATTTTTTACGTTCAAGCCTTCTCTTTTCCTGGCTGGATTTGCCTTTTTCCTGTATTTTTGTGAAACCTGCCCTTTCATTAGAGTTTAGAAGAGCAGTTTCCGTGGGAGGATGAAGGCAGCAGCGCAGCAGCACAAAGCAAGTGAGCAAGCGGGGAGCACAGCCCGGGAGAAGCCATCCTCAGAGCACCCGGCCCCGGGCGGCTGCGGGCAGAGCAGGCACGGGTCGCTTTCCAGCACAGGCTGCCAGTCAGATTGTTTAACAAAAAGTGGGAAAAGAAGGGCAGATATGCATGGGGGAAACTGGAAGGAAGGAAGAGAAGGCTGTGCTTGCCTTTGGGTGTTTCAGTGCCGTTTCAGCCTGCTCTCAGCGGGGGTCCAGCCGTGTCCAGCAGATGAAGGGCTGACAGCGACAGCGGAAGAGCCCAGCGTGCCCAGGGCAGGGAAGAACAGCGGCTCAGACACAGTCTATTCTCACTGCACGCTGCGGTCCCTCGGGCTGCTGGCTGAGCAGCGTGAAAGCAATCTTACCATGGGCAACCCTGCGCAGCCTGGCTGGGGAAAGCCCAGATGGGTTCCTCTGGTGCTGGTCCGGGCTGCAGCCCGCTCGATACTGAGCAGTCAGGGGTTCTGGGGTCGGGGACAATCTGATGGAGTCTCTGGGAACTGTGCTGTCCACAGGGAAATGTGAAGGTGTCTGAGGTTTCCCTAACACCGTAATTCAGACCGAGGGCCCCGCAGTCAGGGAAGGAACACGCAGGGGCTGAGGGCTTCAGGGCTGGCTTTCTCTCCAGCTACTCAGTTATCTGTCTGGTTCGGTGTTTAGACAACTCTATGTGTAAAACAAGACACATAACGGGTTGCATGGTGAGGACAATCCAGTATGACTTAACCATCTTGGTTCCCCTCCAGCCGTGGCCCTCATGGTCGGAACAATGGATCCTCATCCTGCAAGTCGGGAGCCAGCCCCCCTGCGTCCCGGGAGAAGGACCCTCTGTCAGCGCTGTGCAGAAACCAGCTGAGCCCTGCGAGCATCCACCAGAGCTACAGGGCTTCCTCGGCCAGCAGCAGCAACTCGGGCTCCTACAAAGGCAGTGACAGCAGCCCGGTGATGAGGCAAGTCCTTGTCTCAGCTGCTCAGCACCCGACTCGCCTGCTCTGCCCGTGGTGCGGGACGGGCTGTGGGGTTGCCCAGCAGGTCACCTGGATCCTCAGCAGAGGTGTCACTCCTCGTGTTGGTGGCTCAACAGTTGACAGGGCTCCCCATCCCCTGGGAAAGGTTTATTGTCTCAGCACGGTGACACTCAAGGTCACTTTTAGTCACAGCCCACTGCTGTTGACTCTCACGCCAAGGCAGGCTCTCTCACCTGGTTTCATGCCGTCAATTCTCATGGGGGTTTGCTGGTTTTTTCCTCTAAGGGTCCTTTCGCACTGGGGAGAGCATGGCCTCGCCTGGCCACATCTGCCCGGGGTGCCCTGGCCACCCGCCCTGCTCCAGGGCACGCCGCCCGCTGCGGGTGAGGGATGGCTGGGGATTTTATGGAATCACAGAATGATTTGGGCTGGAAAGGACCTTGGAGATCATCGATTCCACCCCCTGGCCGTGGGCAGGGACACCTCCCTGCTCAGAGCCTCACCCAGCCTCACCCAGGATAACTCTTACAGTTAGGTGCCTCTTTTGGCACAATGGCACTGAAACCAAGTGCGATAAACAGTAAATTCTGCACGTAGCCACAAGGCAGCTGTTTCCTCAAACACTTTGGTTAGCCAGGGGCAGTCCTGTGTGCGGAGCCCCACGTGAGCCACGCTCTGTGTCAGTCAGTGCCATGGGGTTGTTGGGGTTTTTTTGGCAGGACTGAAGAACTGTGACTAAGGTTATGTGATGGTTTGGGTTTTCTTCTTTTCAGGCGATCAGGGAGATACAATTCTTGTGGTGACAATCACAGCATTAAGCCACAAAATCCAGAGCAGTACCTGACTCCTCTGCAGCAGAAGGAAGTGACAGTTCGGCATTTGAAAACCAAGCTGAAGGAATCTGAGAGCAAACTTAAAGAAAGGTATAGTTCACTCCAGAAATCAAAGTTAGAAAGATTTATTCAGGAGCATTTAGGGGTGGGAATCCTGGGCATTTTTACTCATTTCTTGACCACGTAAGTTGTTCATTAAGAGATTTGAAATATGATCGGTCTGACTCGGTTGTTTTCAGGTATTTCAGGTTCACAGCATGCTTAGTCAATACCTATCATGCAGTTCAGTTATGAATATGGCTTTGTTGAACTTTCCCAATAGAATATTTTTAAAGGATAACTTTTTACCAGCCTGATTTAGCACTGAGACGTGTTACACATAAAACAATTACCTGCCAGCATGTATTACCTCATCTCCTGTTCTGCCTCACTCAGTGGAATGTGACTACAAACCTCCTCCTCCCCTAACGAAAGAAAAGCCCTGACACAAACCAGTGTGCTGCTTGGGGCTTTGCCGCTTAGGTATGGAGTTTTTCACCACAGCCCGTTGTGTGGATGCTGAGCAAAGAAGCGGCAAAGTGCATGACACAGCACCAGGTGTCGTTTCTTTCACTAAACCGCCCCGAGAGCTGGCTCCAAGGGCTGTCTGCACGGAGCCCCAGGGCAGAGTCCCAGGGACCCCTTGGTCCAGCTCGGGACAGTCCGGCCTCTGCATCCGCGAGGCTGGATCTCACCAGGGGCCCCCTCTCCCCACCTGCTCGCCGGTCAAGGCAGCAGCAGCCTTGGGCAAAGGCAGCCCCGCGCTGCATCCCCGGTCCCTGCTGCTGCCTGGGGCCAGGGTGGGCTCTGGGGCAGGGGAGGACGTGGCGGGCGGGGGGATGTCTCCAGGCGGCTGTTTCTCGTTTCCTCCGAGGCGAGGCAGGAGGTGAGATGCTAAGCGCTGCGCTGGTTGGACCCAACCCAGCGGTCACCACGGGCGCTTCAGAACAGCCAGGATCGCGGCACAGCCCAGGAGGCTGCTGGCTGCGTGGCGAGGCCGGTGGCTCCCGCTAGCAGCTGGCTCGCGTCTCTGCCGGCTCTCAGAGGCAGCGGCACACGCTGCAGGAGGAATTTGCTTCGTCCTTGGAGCATCTCTGCAGCAGAGCCATCCCAGCGCGGCGGAGCCCCGCGTTGACTCTTTACTGAGCAGTCAGCAGAAGTGATACAACGTTTTTATTTTGCTACAGGGAAACAGAAATGGAAGAGCTCAAATCTCAGCTGGTACGGATGAGGGAGGACTGGATTGAAGAGGAGTGTAACCGTGTGGAGGCAGAGCTGTCCTTAAAGGAAGCAAGAAGCGAAATTAAACAACTCAAGCACGTTATTGAAACTATGAAAAACAGCTTGGCTGAGAAAGACAAAAAAATTCAGAAATACTTTGTAGACATAAACATTCAAAACAAGAAACTGGAATCTTTGCTGCAGAGCATGGAGATGCCTCAGAGCAGCTCTGTGGGGGATGAGCAATGCCTGGAGCACACGTGTGAGTCGGAGGGGAAGCTGCTGTCACTGTGCGCCGCGATGCCAGACAGCCTCAGCACAGAGGACCAGGCTCTGGAGGAGGTGGCAGATAGCGGGCTGCTTCTCAATTCGGACACAGCTAACGGGACTGCCTCATCTGAAGAGAGTTTGCTCACCACAGCTTCTGAGCTGAGTGATCCATCTCCCTCCAGCCCTGCTGTGAATAAAGAGATGCTCGACAGTGTTCTCGATGAGGAGGAAAGCAGCACCATGACGGTGGAACAGGCCATCCAAACTGATGTGGTGCCATATAGCCTAGATGTGGAGCAGCTCATCCAAAATATCTTCAGAGCTCAAGATGCCCGTCCTCTAAGCCCACCTTCTTCACTGAAGGAATTGGGTGAATTTTCTCTTGGGAGCCTCAGTGATTCCGGTATCATAGTGGACTTAACTCCAAGTGATCCAAACTCTGCCATCCTTTTGTCTCCTGTGGAGTCTCCGTGCAGGGAAGTGGAGCACAGAGTCAATGAAAACCGTTTCATGAAAGAACTTGATTTTACAGAACCTCATGATGATGAAGCCTTTGGGTGTATCCGTACTTTCTCTCAGACAGGCATAAAGAGGAGATACTGGAGCAGCAGTCTTCTCAGAGATGTTCTGGCTGTAGCAGCCCCTGTTGTACCAACCATCATGTGGGTGTTCAGCACTCAGAGAGGAGGCACAGATCCCATTTACAATATCGGAGCGTTGCTTCGTGGTTGCTGCCTGGTGGCCCTGCACTCTTTGCGCCATACACCCTTCAATATCAAAACCTAAAGTCCACTCTGTCCCTGGGCACCAGCTGTCCAAGGCAGAGAGAAAGAGGGACGAGACAGAGCCTAAAAAGTTACTGTATATTCTGGCAGAGTCCCTAATTTTGCTTTTGACTATTTGATTTGCACTATAAATCGGTTTGAAAATGTTCCTTGTTTCAGAATGAAAAAGCTGAGCTCTGTAGTTCCACAAGATGTTTTTAGCTGTTGTTTTCAACAGAACTGCTGCCTACAGAAACAGTCCTCCTGTGCCCAGGCACCGTGTCCCTCGCCCGGGCTGGTTTCTTTCTGGTGCCAGCACATCTGCACGGTGAACATGACCAGGGAGATCAGGGAGATCGACAGCTAGCACTCGTGTGTGTGTGTGCTGGGTTACTGTTAGTCTCGGTTTCCCTGGCTGGTTCACAGAGCAGACGTACGAGCACTTTGCGCTGGCTCCAGGGCAGCGTGAGATGCGCACCGGAGCAAAGGGCCGGAGGAACGGGGGTGCTTCTTTAGGCAGCCCCAACCGAAAACATCGGTGAAACTCCAGCGTTGGGTGGCTGACAGGGAGACTGGTTCCCGCTGTATCCAGAAGGCATGCTAGCGCTTTCCATTTGTTGTCTGAAGTGTGAATTCAGTTTAGAGGTGACACCCGCATTCCCCAGGCAGCTTCCAGCACATCGTTCGTGCCTGTCTCGTGCAGTGCTCTTCTCAATCGCACAATTGCTTCAGCATTTCACTGGTCTTGTGTGTATAGGGGGACTGCAACCAAAAATGTATGTTGTCGGGAGTCTTGAGACATGTTATAATGATAAGTGGAGGTGTGGATACACATTGAATATTAATGTTGTTTTAAAGTCTTAATGTATTGGAACCTGATAGTCATTGGAGTCCTTTGAAATACTGTGTATAAATGTATTGTGTTTTAACTTATTGTTTATTTAATTGTTTTACTGTAAATTACCTTTATAATCACAAGTTCAGTAAAGCATGTTAGAAATGTTAATGGTGTGTGAGTGTTTTGTTGTAGCAGGGCTATAAAAACACCCTGTCTCAGCTGAGCTGCGAGGCACAGGCTGAGCACAAGGAACCATCAGGACCCAGAGAACAAGGTTAGACTGAGGAGACCCAAGTGCAGCTCCCAGCGTAAGCACTCAGCCAGAGGAGAAGGCTCCAGTCGGTCTGTGGGTGCGCACACCCCCCACTCTGCTGCACACACACGGCGTCACCCACTACAAGTGACCCAATCTGTAACCCCCTGCGATCCTCTAGAGCTGGGATCTTCTCCTTTCTGCACTGCCAGGAGAGCACCAGTCCCGCTGGCACGGGAGCCCAGGCGGCCTCGTTTACCCCAGCCACGAGCCAGGCAGTCTCAGCGTGCACATCGAGGTGCCACTGGGACCACCAAACCACCAGTCCTCCGGGTCCAAACCTTGGGGTCTGCGCACAGATCAGAGGAGGGCAGTGTCACCTCGCAGACTGTGGCAGGAGCATTCTGCCCCCAGGAGCTGGCCCAGCAGCACGGCAGAGGGGAGCGGGTGCCACCACCTGGGGGGTCACCTACACCGGGGAGACCCCCTCAGCCCAAGAGGACACCTTGGAGACCGCTCCACCCAGGAAGGGCCCTTAGGAGTATACACGAGCCCCCGTCCACCTTGGGTATTGATGTATCCCTGCTGGTGGCCTCCTGGAGTCCTCCCTGGAGCAACAGGTCTGCGACACAAGGTCCTCCCCGCGGCAAGGGACACCTGCCACCGACACTCCTCCCGGCTGAGAGCCCTCGCACTAAGGGGCGGGCGAATGCATGCTGCGGGGTGCTCTTCCCCCCCAAACCCTAAAAGCTCTTAGGCAACCCTTGCATTTCCCCAGTGGGGAGGAGGACACGCGGCTCAGAGGCTGAAGGGTAAGAGCAGATGTCTGTGTGCTGGGGTTTGTGCTGCTAGCGCAGGAACCAAGTCAGCTCCTCCCAGGGCTGAAGCAACGCTTGTTGATAACCCCGCTGCTCATTTTCCTTTCTAACCCAGGAACAAAGCAGCCCTTCTTTAATATTCAGCTTAAGAACTACCCAACATGCCCCTGAGGGGCTGAAAACGTTGAGGCACAAGCAGTGTCCCCCTCCCCTCCAGAGATGTAGCCTTACTGATGACCACCCTCCCACAAGGCTGTTCTTAACTTTCAGTCCCTCATTTCTCCTTGTTTCCCCCAAATGCCTACCTCTGCTAAATTCCACAAACACAGTAAAACGAAAGCACTGTTTTATGTTTGTCTTACACGAGAAGAACAAGCAAGGGTTTTGCTCCCCAACCCTTCAGACAGATGAACACGGGACGTTGCAAACATGAGCAACCACAGCACAGCCCAGGAAAGGATGATGTTTTCAGTCCTGGCAGGTCGATCCTCTGTAGTCAAGAATAACAGTGAAGGTAATGACGGCTAGCCTTCAGTGAAGAAAAAGACAGTGACTGGCCAAGTATGAGAGGGAAAAAGAGGAGCCTACAGCAGCAGGACAGGAAGAAAACAAGCATGGACGGTGGGTGTACGAGATCCCTCGAGAAACTCAAACCAAGGGAAAAGATTATTATGGAGCAGCAGCTACACAAAAGGTTTAGCAAAAATGTTTTCACATTTGTTGAGGATAAAAATCAAGATATAGGAAGGAGGAAAGAAGATACAGCACAGGAAAAAGATGAAACAGGTACCAGTACACGGAGTTTTCATTTGGAAGATGCCACCTCTAGGAGCACTGTGTTCTTGCTGTCACCATGTCAGCACACGGTACAGGAGCCGGGAGCCGCTGCGCTCAGGTACAGGCAGATGGAGGGACGGACACCAAAGCAGCATGTGGGAGAGGGAAAAGCAATGCAGGAGCGCTGACATGCAAGGGAGTGGCAGCACCTACCAGTTTTTAAAATGGCTGGAGGCTTAAAAACATGTGCTCTCCTGATGCATTCAGAGCCTTTGTTTCTAAGTTTTTATTAGCTAGCCCCTGTTTTGTTATTTTTAATAAATAGTATTTATTTGCATCTATTTTACAGTCTCAGAAATAGCAACAGTAAGCTCTAAAGTATTTTTTTAAAATATGAGATGCAGCTTCCAACAGGTTTTACCTTCAACAGGCAATAGACGGGAGGTTTCCCCGCCCTGTGTAAGCAGCAGTGAAAGAACTATGACTTGTACCTACTCCCTTCCTTGCTGCGGGGAGGACAGACATGGATCATTATTAAAGTCTATTCACAGCAGTTCTCCTTATCTCCCACCCACCATCTGATATGTCAGAGGTGTGTACTAGGAGCAGAGCTGCTTGCTACGCCACTGTGGAGTCTGCACAGACTGCAGTCATCCATTCTACTCCCGCCAGAAGAGTGGTGCAGAAAATACGCACAAAAGTGCACACTGTTGCCTTCTAAAGTGTATTTTAAAATGTAGCATTTCTCAAAAACTTCTTTCACAGCTGAAAACTGCTGTCAAACCCGTTGACTTGTGCAAGATTTTAAGTGATATAAGTGTACTTAGCATTTTAAAAAATAACTTTTCTCCATTACTAAGGCCATTAAAGGTAATTCTTACCGTCTTTCTTTCTCAATTGCTTTTAAGCAAAACTTGTGTCAGAATCTACTTACAACTTGGTTAAAAAGTCTGTTTTTCTAGGCAGAGATAACGTAGTTAGATAGCCCCCCCATCTCTTCCCATTCTTTTACAACTTCACTGTTCCCTGTACGCAGAGGGAACAAGTCTGAGGCACAGAATGTGCTGTCTTCACTCCTCTGTCAGAAGGTAAGAAACCCATACAACCCCAGGATAACAGCATCCACACTACAGATGATGGAGAAGGTATTCACTGAAGCTCTGAGCTGGACACAAGAACCACATGGACTCTCTTCCCGTACACCTTTCCTTCCAGCAGACATTAAACTTTTCTTCTTCATTAAAGCACTGTTGTCTCCTACTGCATATTTACCTAGCACACTTTTCCCAGAGGAATTCCACTGTAAATACACACAGTGAGTGTACACAAATGGAATCTGAGAGTGCTGTTAACTGAGAATTTTCACACTAGCTTTATTAACAGGAGGACACTTTTTTTTTTTTTAATTACACTGCCTACACAACAAGATAAAGTGTAAGGATTTTTTTTTCCTAACTGGAGGAATTAAAAGAATTTTTGCTAGAAATAGAAATTCACCAATACAAGTAAGGGATTAAATTGCTCCCCTATGTTCACAATGTCAGCCTTCATAAGAAGGGAGCAGCATGAACCACTGTTGTGTAGTGATGCCACTGCTGGTGGCCACGGCAGAGTTGTAAATGGGCATGGTAGCACAGGGAGCTGCAGGTGACAAAGGGACAAGAAATCCACTGTAGTGTTCAGCTGTAACTTGCACTCTACTATAGGATGCTCTACCATAGCATATTCTATCAGGACTACACTTAGAGTTACAGGTCATCCATAAAAAGTAATTTACTTCTGCACAGGTTGATATGATCTCCCACAGAAACCTGTGAAGTATTTATAAAAAATTGTATAAAAAGGCAAAAGCAGACATTCTTTACCAGGCAGGAAGCAAAGGGTTCTTTAAAACTGTTTAATTACATGTTTCAGGTAAGCACAGACCATATAGATTTCCCACCACTAAATATTTACATTCTTTTCTCTAGGCTCTCTTGAGCTGTTCATTAAGAGTGTCTTTCAATCAACATCCTTGCTCAATCACTTTTGCTGCAGAAAAGGGTCCTGGAAACATAATTCCATCAAGGCATGATTTTCTGTGGTTTTTTTCCTTCTTTGAGAACCACCTACTAGTAGTTCAACATGTTTTGGGAGAATCCTGGCTTCCAAGATGACCTGAAGAATGCATGGAAATCAAGTAGTTTGTTGAAGTTCTAAAAATACTTAAATCAATACCAATATATATGCTGTAGAGCTGAAATTCTCTTTTTTGCTGGCACTGCCATTGATGCCTGGTTTCTGTTAGGACAGTTTTACACCAATTTTGTTTTGTTCCTTTTTCATTAGCCTTTGGGCCTCTTTCTCCATTTTCTTTCGTTGTTGTTCTGCTGCTCTTTTTTCCCTTTCTGCTATCTTCTGTTGTCTGTAATTAAAGAAAACATTCATTGCTTAGTAACAGGAATACAATTTTCTGCATAGTCATATTTTAAGTCCCTGTCAATAAATATGTTGTTATAACTAATAAAAACAGAGCTTCAGTCTGCTGTAGTTAGGCTCAGAAGAGTTATTCTTTCCTTGTACTGAAGTACTCTTTTTTACAGATTAATCTAGTCTTAGGCAGTAATATTTGTTCAAATATTTTACAATCTAAAAGCCACTCAATTCTCAAATATTCAGAGTAAGTGAATTAGTGAGAGTGTATGACAGTTATAAGGCCTAGAGCCATTTAGGAAAAAAAATAATCTAATACTTTGAGTAGTAAGATTACCATCTTTCCAAATTCAGACCAGAGCAGTTTGACTTGTATAGAACACTGACTTGTGTCCCCACTCCCTCCCTCAGCAGAGGCATCAGTAGTTATCCTCTTCGTAATGCAAGTACTACAAACATTTTCCTCATGATTAGATAACTTCCAATATCCCCCTTTCAGGTGTTCAGTATCTGTATTGTACTCTATTGTTCAGTAAAAATATAAACAAGAGCCTTTAAGGAAATAAATAATTTAAAAGTCTTCAGTTGTATATCCCTTTAGCATTATTTCTAATCACTGCTATAAAATCCCAAACATCACTATCTGCTAGCTCAGAGAATCTGTCTACAGAAATAGGTTTCCAATTTCAACAAATAACATAGCTGACTAGAGTGAAGGGAAAAAACCAACACAAGAATCCACCCATTTTGTTCCCCTGCTTCAGCTAGAACACGTAACTTGAGCGGTGCAGGGGCCACACGGATCTGTACTCCCAGTGGCATATTGCAGCTCTCAACTGTATTTGGTAAGTAGCCACAGAATGACATAAGGGGGTCACTCCTGCTTTGGATTCAGTTTATTAGATAGGAAAAATCTACTAAGTTGATTGAAAGAGGACTTTAAAAATAAGAAAATGAAGCTTCATTACCTTCAAAAGGTGAAAATTAACACAGATTCATTAAGAATAAAGAATTGCTTATTAAAAGAGAATAAAGACTTCTCATTGACCAGGCAGTAAGGAGTTAACTCCAGAGGTATCTAAATCACCTGTGCACATCCACTTAAGCTGTAAAACATACAGAATTAAAAACTATCATCACCTGCAGCAACCTTCTTTGGTAGATTCCAACCATGGACAACATCTGAGGTACAAAGACTATGTATCATCTTTGTATTGGAGAGGAGAGGGACTGCACTTACCACCTTCATTGTTTCCCTGGACTGACTATTGATGGGTAGAAGTTTTCTTACACTCTGGTAAGCTGCTTTGCTGTCTGTCACAGACAGACACAGTCACAATCACTCACACCAGGATCTACCTCCCAAGTTAATGGAAGCCCAAAGTTTTTTTTTTTGACATCATGACCCGCTATTCTACATTCCACCAGAAAGCCAGATAGTTGACAGCACTGTCAGTCCAGCACATGCAGAGTAATGTTTGCCACTTTACAGCAGCAGATTTTCTTATATTCCCCACACGTCTGAACTGATGCAGAAAGGAAGCAGCTCTATGTACACCAGCCAGCACGTAGAGACAGAGTTCCAAAAAGCCATGTGAGGTGTTAAGCAACGCTGCTATTCATCTGCAATTCTCAAGTGCGGAAAGTCAGAGCAGATCGTGTTTCTTTTCCCCCTTATAAGCCCCCCGACACAGAACTCCTCTGCACAGAGGAGTGGTTTCCATGCCTTCTACTGGTTGAGTAATTTTATTAGACTTCAGCTATGCCCAAATGAGAAGAGACCTTCACCTCAAGAACTGAAGTCACCAAAAAACACAAGGAAGTAGCTTACCACAAAGTGATTACCTTTGCACTGCTCTCGTACTTCGTCATTATTCAAAACATTGATCTCTATTCCAAGCTTCCTGAATGTTTTCAACATAAACTTACTACCCTTTAGGCTCAGAAAGGTTTAATTTCTCCATAAAGGAAGAGCCTGTCACAAGCTGCAGCCGTATCTGATTCACTTTTTCTGGGTTCCAAGGCAAGGAGTTCAGCAGAGTTTGCATGGAATGATGTAAGCTCTTTAACCCTGAGAAGGATTCATTCCTGATGTCAACCTCACTTTGCCTTACCAACACAAGTTATGTCCAAAAGACCTAAACCCCCCTCAGTGGTTAGCAGAACATTAATTATAATCAGAAAACAGGTAGCAGGTGTTCTCATTCCAGGATGTTTTTATTTACTGCACACATACTGAATAACTGTAATAAGAATGATTTCATACCACTTGGTCTTTTACTTCAACACAATCAAAAATGCACCAGCGTTTTATCCAGCGTTCTCACTGGGAAAAAAATTTCATTGGTATTAGAAAGTCTAAAGGTGCAGATAGATGTCTACGCTTTGCAGAAGAAACCAAATTCTATCTTCAATTAACTGAAAATCCAGTTTATCATCCACCATGCCGATTCACCACTGCAAAGTTTAAGTGCATCTCAGCCCAGAACCTGCTGGGGTGTGTGAAAAAAAAAAAAAAGATTACAGGAACTTCTCAGGCACAAGTAGCCTCCTCCCCAGCACTGTCTTTCAGCACGCTTTGATTCCAGAAGCATTTGGCTTACTCGACATGCTTCTTTCCACTGTCACACATCCGTGTTAAGTCACCAGAGAGGCCACAGGATAAATCTTCTCTGCTATGTAGCTGGCCACAGCTCATTTTTGCATGACTGATCAGCACTCCATTACTAACCAAAAGTTATTCAAGTCTAAGACACGTGTGCGTACCAACGGAGCACCAGCAGGTACCCAGACACAGCTAACCAAGGGAGATCCTTACTTTTCTGCACACTCATTTCACCCTCGGTAAGCACTGCTGAAGCAGAGTCAGCATTAACGCTCTGGAGGGTTAGAGGCAGGGTTAGGAGCACTTCGCCCCCCATTTATCAGTCTGAAGTCTTCAGATCATTTTCTGGACCAAGATGAAGTCTTCTAGCACTAAGAAGAGACTCTGTAACGCTTCTTTACTATGGTCTGGTGAAAACAGAGCCAGTCCTGTCAAGTACTAGACTTCAGTTTTATGCTAAATGTCAGAAGTTAATTACACCACAATGTATGCTGCAAGAGAAACTGTAAACCCAGATAGTATTTCCTATCAATCTTGATAAAAATCAGCCATTGCTTTCCTCAATTACAGAAAAACATCGTAATTTGATGTGTCACAAATAAACCAAAGGTTTTACTTCACACAGCTGGCACAGAGCTTGCACAACAATCAGCTGTGCTGAGGCAGCCATTCACAGCTGGCTAAGCAGCATGCAGTACAGTTACAGTTCTGATCATGTTCCTTCTATTCACTTGAAATATTTGGACACATACACATTCCTTTCAAAACAAGTAAAGTTTGATACTTTCTAGTGGGGCCAGGGAGGAATTCTGTGAAAATTAACCACTGGAGCTGATGCCTTTCAACAGCAAAGATGCCAGGCTGAAACCTTTACAACAGCTTCAACCAAGTAAGATGACACTTTGAAAAATGGAGTTTGTGGGAAAATCCCACTGCTATTCCCATGTGAGAGATCTCTCTTACCAAGAATTCTAGACCATGAACCCCAACTGGCAGACGATATGCCCTTGACCATCTGGGAATATCCACTACACAAGTTTTACACTCCTGAAATAAACTGGCATATGCACACACCAGCTTATTTTTAGTAGCTAATTTGTATAAGACAAGTCCCTGCTTCAGAAAGTTTGAGTATTTGAGTCCTAAAAGCATCTGTAATGGAATATGGTAAGTGATAAGTAAAGTACAACGTGGTCTCTGCAGTTAACAAAAGTAGTAATTTATTTTCTCAGTTCAAAAAAGCAGTATTTTTCATTGCCTTTCATTTTCTTTGTCTGATGCATCATAGATTACATCTCAGCAGAGTGCACTTTTACTGAGCCTGCTGATACTCTTTATGGGAAAAGGTGCTATCCCTGGAACAAAACCAGCCCAAAGGCACGTCATTCATATCACAAAGCTTGTACTTCTGTGATACACTAGTGAAAGAAAAGCCCTGAAGTTAAAAAAAAACCAAGATATTGACCAGAATGTACACATACAGATATCCAATTAAGTTTACAAAAATACTTGCATTACAACCCTATTCTCACATGTTAAGCTGCTGCAGAGCAAGACTGATAGAATTAGAATTGGTTGAATGTCTTATCATTAGCGCATCTAAAGTCTGCTGATGACTTCCCTTCTTATTCTACTGGTTGAAAAAAAGTAAATTTTCCCAAATTATAATAAATAGTTGACGAGAATATATATTTTTTTTAAAATACCTTTTTTTCCTTTAAAGAGTCCCAGCTCTAGAATGATTTTTTTTAATATATCATGTCCTTATTTCGTATTACCACTATTGTCTTACTGCAGTCATTTACTTGTGATTTCGTGAGCTGAATGAGAGCAGTTTAGGAATCTGGAGCCACCTGAGGCAGGTTATCTGATGATGTAGCAAGCGATTAAAGTTTGATAAAACCTTGAAATTAAACAGGTTAACATAAGTCACTGCCAATTCAAATGTGATTAGCTTAAACTCAATCTGCATCTCTTTACCCTTCATACTCCTTCCCTGTGTTCTTAGGAGAAAAAAAAAAAAACACAAATGGAAGAGATGAAGTACTCATGTTAACTTTGTGCAAGATGCTGATTTTACATTAAAGCCTTATCAGCTAGTTTAGTAAGGTAGCTAGAAAAACATGGCTCCTACCTATGAGGATTCCAAGAACATACTTATAACTTCACCTTCTACGCTGAACTATTTTTACTTTACAGCATGATCATGATCCTTTTTATAAGGGTATTATTCACTGCTATTTTACTTAATGAAGTTAAAACATGTTATTTGTACATAATAAATTGGGGGGGGGGGGGGTTTTATCTTTTCTGGAGAGAGCTTAATGTGTGTTCAGTGATTCTGAGATTCCCCCCACTATCTCACCTACTAAACTGACTGGATCCAAAACGTATTCTGCCAAGTGTACATAGAGATTAGATGCATAAAAACAATTTGTCTTAAGAATTGTTTAACAATTCTCAACACTTACCAGAAAGGTATTGCAACAAACAAACCTGTATTTAATTCTTTTACATTTGAAAATTCACATGGTGTTACATTATTTTCAGTTACCTAAGAACTTCTTCTGCTTGCCAGGCAGCATCTTCCTCTTCTTCCCAAGCATTGGTATTTTCTGGCCAAGTATCCAAGTCTCCCAATTCAGGCTAAAACAAAAGAAGAAAAGCTCTAAGTACATGGAAAAATTGATAAAACACTTATTTTTAACTTTGATGCTTCAGACTTCCAGAGATATTTGAGATATGACTGCTTCTCAACTGGTTGTCCACATGTCTGTCCCTGCTATAATATCAACTTTTTCCAGTTAATTGTTGGATAGTTTTTTGGATTCTATTGGCTGGTATTGAAGGAAGGAAGGAAGTACTGAAGTGCATTTTTAGGAAGGAGAAGGTAAGTTGATGGTAGATAGTGGAGAAGATTTCTGGAAATTGCACGGACAAACCAACATGGACACACCAACATGTGGATGTACAATATCACTCGAGTGCTGCTTTTTACTCACAAGTCCTTTCCTGAATTATTTTCATTATGGACAGTCTAAGGAAGTGGTATGACCAGTCTGTGCTGCTTTCTGCCTAGACCCTTTCGTGCACTATATTCATCAAAGCAGAAGTGTTGTTCCAGAAGGCACAGGGGGAGAGAGAACATCTCCTTCTAAACACTCAGGCTATTAGGTAACTAGACTATTTTTTCAAAGGCTAAAGGGCAAAAATTAGGAGACTGTTAGAATACAATCCCTAAAGAAAGGAAGGAAGAAAGAGAAAGCTAAAAATGGGTCCAAGATAATAAAGGCAACCCAGAGGCTTTAAAAAAAGCCTACTCTTTTGTTAGGACCTTACTGTGTAGAATACAAAAAAAATGTAGTCCGTTGCTTTAGAAGATTTGCAGGTATACAAGTGTTTGGAAGCATCTTACCTTTTTAATCACTGATCTGTTAAGTTTCTCAGTAGAATAAATTAGTTAAAATTAGATTAACTACTAACTACTTTGAACAAAATACTCAATTTTAAAACAATTTAGATTATTCCACAACTGTTCCTCTTGCTCCTCACAATGCAGACCTTAGGTAGAGTATTCCTGCTCCTACAGAACAGTCATTTAGCTGTCAAATACAAGATCAATACTTAGAGCATACTTACAGACTGATGAATAAAAGGAATATCTTGTGTAGCTGCTAATCTGCTAGAGAATCCTGTGTTTCCCTCTGGAATCCCAAAATTTAAAGGCTCTCTTTTTTTAATAACTATCTGAAAATATTCAAAAACAGGAATGAAAAGTGTTAAGTCAAAGCACTGCACAGATTCCTTGGTGATCATATAACTCCGTGCCTGTGAAGGTAAAGCTACACAACACCATACTGCGTCTCCAACCTGCTCAGGTTCTGGAAGCTGGACAGCCAAAGGAACAGGTAAGTCAGAGAAGCTAAATGCAAAAGACACAAGAACTCTCCTCCCCGCCCCCCCCCCTCCACTTGCTTTTTGTTGTCACAGGAAAACCTACGACTGTATCCAGACAGAAAGGCCACAAAGAATTACAGATCAAATAGCCACAACTCCGAGTAATCACAATAAGCTACCAATTACATGACATTTTCCTTGGAGAAACCCTGCTTCCACAATAGGTCACTGTAAGATAGTCCTCTTGAGGACAGTGCTGGCTGCACAGCTGTACTGCTCTGGAACATGAGCTCTCCAAGCTACTTCAATAGCATATCCATGCAGACAGATTAAGTTTCAGCAGTTGAAAGGTAATTCACTATCACATCAACTGGTAAAGCTCTGTACTGATTTGGTTGAAAAATAGGCACCAATGATTCTCCTAAAAGGCTTATTAGCAAATTGAACATGGTTGGTAAGATCACATATCCCTTATTTGTCTTGACCTCAAGATATGAACTTAATTGCTTATTTCGTTCAGCCTACGTTAAGTCTCTTCCAAAAGAGGCAGATTTGCTGTTCCACCGACTGTACCAATGCAAGAAAGGAAACAGGACTAGACCATCTTATTTGCAATGACAGACTCTGCTATTTGACTGAAGTTCCACTTCCAGACATTGTAGATATGAGCAGTAACACTATAGATTGCACCTCAGATCTTGGGATTCATATTGAGCCCAGATTCAGTGCAAACACAAATACAAATTCATACTTAAGGGTGGTAACAAGGCCAAGCTAGCAGGAACGTTCTTTAGGGTGCCTGCAGTCCTCCCTAGAGATATGTTTGAACTAAACCCAATATGCAGTATTCAAACAGTACAGACTCCAAGCTTTGTTCTGTACCTGAAGCTCAATCTATTAGGTAAAAAACATCATTAGATACAAAGGAGAAATCTACCTCTCCCCAGTCCTCCTCTGCCCCCCAGATTTTGGGAGACCAAAATCCTTAGAAGAATTTAGTCCACAGAATACTGCAAATCCTGAATGTACAGAAAACTGACCCCAATATCATCTCCAGTTCACGAAGGGGCCGCAGGAAGGTTCAGGCCGGAAGGGGCCTCAGGAGGTCTGAAATCCAACATGCTCCTCAAATAGCTGCCAGCTCTGAGGCTGATGAAGGTACTCAGGGCTTATCCACTTGGGTAGTGAAAACTTTCAGAGATGGAGCCTGCACAACCTTTCTGGTAACCTGTTCCAGTGTTTGACTGCCTTCGTTGTGAAAAAGGTTTTCCAACTGACTCAAAGCCCTGCTAAGTACCCAGCTCAAAGATTTCCAGAGAGAAACAAAACTTCTAGTTACCAGAAGAGTAATTAGCATTTCTTTACAAGTGTTGATGCTTTTGTGGATATGCCCTTCTGTCTTGTCTCCATAATGAAAACAGACATTTGAAGAGCAAGCTGTTTTGAAATATCAGCTCCCTAATTCCAGCCTCCCCACTATAACTTGGTGAAACAAGTAACCATTGTTTTCTGAGACTGAAGATGTAAACATGAACTAACATCACATTTGGTAAGATCTCAGAGTCAGTATTTTTAATTGAACATGTTAGACTAGACCTCAGCACCTATTCTAATTTCAGTAGGACAGCTTAGTTTTACCAGAAGCACCTTGTATAAATTGCCAATTTAGTTACAGACTATTTTAAAGCATGGAAAACTCCGGAAGTATAGTTGAAAGTGCAATAATACCTACTTTTTGAGTTTTTCTTATAGTTGGTGTCATATCTTTGAAATAATCGGGTTCCATTTGTTCCAAAGGATTTTGCTGAGCAGCCACATTACCATTACCACCTTCAATCTTCACACTGGTAGGCGCATCTTCATCCCATGAAGACCAGTCTTCTACTTCTGTCTGAATAGATGTATATGGTACAAGTTAATATTATCTGCAAGTAAAAAGTTGTCTTCTTATATCTTGCTAAGATAGATACTTAATATTATATAGCACATATAATAATATCTTTCTAAGATATATACCAATCCTGCTGTAGGACTAGTATAGCAGATATTCAGAGTGGTTATGTCACTTAGCACTTAAGCAATTACCTGTTTAGGAACAGATGAATAATCCACTGTGGTTGGCAAAGTTATTTGGTCTCCACTTAACTTTCGCCCTCTTCCAGACCTGAAAAAAAAATGTAGGATTCCTCCAAGCTCTGAAAACATGAGCACTAAGTTTAAAAGAAAACAAAAAGGAAGTCTGAGAACAGCACTACTGAAAATAGTCATGGCTAAAATAGTAAGTGCTTGAACTACCTTAATGTTAACTACTGCCAGTAAAAGTCTGCTAAACGAAGGCATTTTATCATGAATTTAAAGTGGTGTTCACAAGAATTTCAAAGTGCAATTTACTTTTCAAACGATAGCAAAAATAGAGGAGAAGCAACTCTAAGAAATATGAAAATGGACAAATTAACTCAGTTATTTGCATACAGTCAGATACAATTTCAGGATTATCCGTGCTTCTGAAGGAAACACTATTGGTCTATGTTTGTTCAAAGATAACCATTTCTACTGTAAGCAGAGAAATCTTTCTACTTGTCTTAGATGTTAAGCAGTGCCTAACAAATAATTTTGAGCTGCTGGATTTGAAAGTCCCGCTAAAGCCCTTTTTCCCTCAAAGTCTAAACAGAGGTAATACAAGGTTATGTGAGTCAACACCTTCCGTTCAATACATGTTTCTACCTAAATAATACTATTTCAATTGAAGCATTTCAGCAACTATATAATTTTAATTAAAAACAAACACTAGTGCATTGCAAATAAACCACCTACATATTTACTTAATGACAGCGCTCAAAGATGACAAAAATAATTAAAATATTCTCAGCTGACATTCTCTGTATTTTAAAACCTTACAACACAAGAGAACGAAATTCAGGCTCATGCTCATGTTCTCCCCAAGGAATGTAAGCTTCTATAGCAAGATAGTCACGCAATTGACCTTAAGCAGCATGGAAAAGTTAAGTTTCATTTATTGCTACTGATGAGACTACAACTGGAAAACTACAGTTTGGAATTTGCATCCATTAGTTTTACTGTTCTAGAACATTCTACCATCAACTCGGAATAGCTGAATTGCTTGCAATACCACCTCTGCTCCATGCTGGTGAGGGATTGGATATATTTTTCCTACTTTAAGCCTAATAGATTCTTCCTTAGGTACAGTCAGGTGCAATTATCATATTTTCAAGCTTTGTATAATTAACTCTAGCCCCTTTAAACTGTTCCTTTAAGATGAAAACAAACAGTTTAGAGGTACAGGAAGGTGAAAACACTGCTCCCTCAAACACATTAGCGACGTTTGGTTCTGGCCAACTAGATTTAGTTCATGTCTCTAAAGGAAATGCAAGCTTGGAAACATCCTCCTTCAGACCTGTACAACACACATATCTTTAATACTACTCCAAGTCATCACTTCTGCAATTACATGTATTTCCCTATCAATATGATCTAGAAGACTCCAGCAAGTGGCTTATAACAAACACGCATCTAGCCAAGATAATTACACTGACCAGGGTGAAGGTGGGAGGAAACAGCTCCTGTCACACAACATGGGAAACAACATGCTACACAGGACACATTCTGAGGAAGGCTACATATCTCCACTTTTTCTACAAAGGGAAAAAGACCTTTATAGGAACAGCTGCTTCACAACCGTTGTTAGACAGATATTGATCACTGCTCTGAATTCCAAACGCCTCAAGAATTCTTGGTTTTGTTTCTCCTTACTAATTAGCAGCATCAGACTACTCAACTGGAGAAAATAACTCGAGATTTTAAACAGAATGAAGTTTCATCTCTTTTTATACTTACACCTTTTGTTTCTTGGAAACAGTGAATTCAGGCAGGCTGTTTATCAAAAAAAGTTTTAAGGCTTTACACTGACTAGAAAGATGTGTGATCTCTACAGGCACTTGTATAAACTATATACTCTAAATAATACTAGCTCATATCCATTGAATTAAAACGCTAATTTAATTAAATCACATTTCCTGGCTATCAGGTACACTTGTATGCAGGGGTGCATTACAGGAGAACAACATTTATCAAGCTATGCTTTGCACCTGACATTAACCAGGAGAAACACTTGTAGTTGAACTAGTTCGATCCACTGAGTTGCTCATGTAAAAGATTTTCATTCGTTCAACTAACTGTTATTCACAGAAGCAAAGTTTTCCTTCTTTTTACTCCTAAGCAGTTCTCCAGCTGTTCATTTCAAGGATTCATTTCATCCAAAAGTTGAAAAACTGAGGAAAATGCTGTCATTACACCTACTAAACAATTATCTGCTTATAAAAGCTATTTTAAGACTTAGAGAGTCTTAAAATGATGAAGCGTCCACATAATATAGAAGCTATCACCAGCTTGGTGTTTTGACTTATTTTGGAACTTGAACAGCAAGTATTCTTAGTCTAATTTGGAATTCCAATCACAGGACTAAGGTTGACATCTCCCTAGTTGTATGCAGCATTAAAATGTATCTTTTCAAAGCTCCACGAGATCTGTAATGAATTTACCAACCAGTTGAGAGCTTCCTCTTCTTGCATGAGTAAAGGTGAACAGGAAATAAACAGTTATTTTGCATCTACATTTTCTGCACATGCTTTAACCTCACTGGCAAAGCAGTAGTCATCATACACAAAAGGAGAATACATTTCTTCAGATTGCTATTTGTTTACATAAAACGACATTCTGTAAGAGTGGCAAGAAGCAACAGTAGTTCAAACGACAGCACAGTGATGAGATGATATGCCTTGGGTACTCTGCTACTGTACTACTAAACTCTAGTATTATAGAGCCACAACTCCTGAGGGTTTTTTGAATGCTTCTAGGTACTACACTGCTGTGTTCATGGGGCTACAACTCAAAAGAACACTAAGTATAACTCACAAGAGCAAGTAGAAACAAGTCAAACATATTAAAAAAAAAAGTTCCCTTGAATTTAATCACTGTCCTCCAGACTTGTGAAAGAATGTCCAATAGGCAGAACAATCTGAAATCTCAGGCAACTGCTTCTTGAAAAAGCAGGATGAGAATCACATGTATAATGAAAGGCTACTGACCGATGACTGGGTGAATGCTGCCATTAACTGAACCTCTTAAAAAAAACCCAAAAATGCCACTTGCAAAGTACTTCTAGAACAGGCAGAGAACAAATTTTCTTCAGGTTTGACACAGGATAGTTTTAAAAGGCAATTTTAGAACCCTGTCACTGATGTTTAGAAAATACTCGTCAGAGAGATCTTACCGCAAAACACACTCACAACAGCAGGACAGAGACTGTTGAACTCAGAAGGAATATAAAGATTACAGAATGAATTTGACTTAGTTTTCATCTGTCTTGATTGTTTTGCAATTAGTAAAATCAGAACTGCGAAAAGTGATGGGTGGGTGTTGGGAGAAGGAAAGAAGTGCAAGAATGTGTAATTAAAAAAGAAAAGGTAACCAAATTAGATAAGACATGTTTACCTGCATATTAACTTTTTAATGAAAGAAAGCACTGCTGCCAGGCAAGTGCAGATCTTAAAGAGTCGAAACTGTGTTATGGCCATGGTGAGAAACCCTTCCTGCAAAAGAAAAAAAAGGTTAGATGGAGAGGATTATACATCTTTACACAGTTCTTAAAGTCAATTTCCTTAGTTGCTTATAAGCAAGGAACATTCTGTGATACTACATTAACGCAAGAAAATAGATGAGGTATGCTACCTGCTTACTATTGGAACATTTCACTGATGTAAATAATAAAAGGACCTAATGTATATGACCTTTAAAGACACAGCGCATGATCACAGGTGAAGTCACAGTTAAAGACACCTTTAAAGGGAAAGCGCAGGCCATCTATTGCAGTGATTGTACAGCTGATCTGTTTCAGATACTAACAATCCTCGGCAAAGAACGACTTTGTCACCCTGTGCGCTACAGCACAAGTTAACCCCTACATCTGTCAGCATTCCTGTGCCAGACTGGGTCACGCTAGCAAACCCAGCCAAGCAAAAATTGATCTGTGGCTGAAGTCACGTACGCTGACAGCTTTTTTTCAGTGTCAAATTGATAATCTAGAAAATTTACACTCAGTATACCACATTATTCCAACAGATCCGCTCAAATAGGTACAGACTGAGTCAAAATAATCTGCTATAATTCAAGGATCCCTTTTCTCTCTTCTACAGGTGAACATTTCAGAGAAAAGAAGAGGCGGTTAGGCTTCACAAATAGTTTTTCATTATATACATCTACACTCGTAACAACATTTTCTGTTGTAAGTTTAACATACCTCCCAGTGAGAAGAGAAGGCAGCCCTGTGACATTTTCCTCAGGCCATGAGTACTCCATGGAAAGACAGCTTGATTTCAAATATGCTATGGCATTTAAATCACTTTTTATATTCCAGGCTTTAAGTTAGGAAGAGTCAGGAAGGTGGATCATTAGGTAGGCTGCTCCAATACTGCCCTGAGGATTTTATTAAAAAGTACACAATGGGATTTGTGAGCTTCATGGAGCTTAGATGTATTTTTTATTGGTGTTCATTTACTAGATAATGTAACTAGCATTAAACACTGCAGTAATACAGTACTGGAAATATTGCTTCACGTACAGTCCAGATACGGAATTTCTGCTACTGAAAAATCACACAGGGTGGCTGTTAAACAAACAGGTCCTTTTACTGTAAAAGGGAAGGTGAAGTCAGTAAGCACCCGCCAAATTACAGACCGTGCTGCAGCTCCGCAGAGAGGCCTCCCAGGACATGGGCCACCTCTACTTCAACACTAGCGTTGTCTTAACCTCATGTCATGGGAAACTTCAAAACGCAGAGAACCCTACACAACAGTGGGTATTAAATGAGCTTTGCATCCAACAGGAACGGGGAACAGTCAAACCTTCCACAGGGCCACGAACAGCAGACACCACCCAACACATTTAGCTTTGGGTTTTCAGGACAGGACTATCCTTTCGTATTCTGCTCCAGCACTTCCTCACCTTCTAGAATAAGCGATTTTGACAATATCTAGGTGACAGAAAAATGCACCAGTCAAGAACGTGAAGGATTCAGGAATAGTGGAAGTTAGTCAAAAAAGAGTGGATAGCAACCAGATGGGCAGTTCTCTGTTCCGAAGGTAGAAATTATCGCAAACTAACGTTGAATTGGTGAAATAAATAGTTACTTTTGAAAGAGGCAGCTAGAAAGCTATCTAACTGGGATCTGAGATATGAAGAGCAGGTGAACTGCTGACATGAAAATAAAGGTTCATCTTTTCTGGAAGGAAGCTTGTTTAGAAGCTCACTCCCCTCTTCCCTGTTCACTCTATCAGCTTGGGGGACAGGAGGGAAGGAGTAGAAAAGTACTCCATGTTAGAAAGAGTAAAGCTATTTTCCCTGCTGTTTAGCCTACCTAACTGCCACGCTGGACTGTCCAGACAGATTCAAAATTAAAAAGTAAACTATTGATTGAAAAGGTTATTTAAGGAAGCAACCATTACTTAAAAACCTCTGCAGGCTCAGTATTATTTGCACCTAAGTCCAAAGGACTGGGAAGTTTACCACCTAAGTGCAAAACTAAAAGCAAAACAACGTTCAGGTGTGTCAGTTACATATATATATATATAACCCCAGTTTTTCAACTCATCTCCATTTTTTTTTAATACATCAAACTGCATACTGTATTGACTTCTCAATATGAAGTTACACAACTGAAAAACAAGAATCCACAAGCAGTGTGGCTTGCAAGCTTGTGAAGTCCACAGCTGACAAGAGCTAGCCACCAGAATTAATCCATTTTTCCCAGGTCACTCCTACACATGAGTGACTACACTTCCAATATCACCAGGATGCCTGTTTGGCAGGTTCAATAGCTATTGTCGTTCCACATAACAATCAGATAACTTGTTCCTCTCCATTTCATGTGCCATGCAAAAATGTCAGAGTTATGATGAGAGAGACACACACGCAGGGACACACCGTATGTGTGCTAGAGCCGCATTTTACTTCAACAGCGTTAGCGCCAGGCCCTTCAAGACAGCAAGCACCGTTTGCCTGCCTCTTCTCCGAGCTTTGTCTGGAGTCTCCCCAACGAAGTTAAGCTCTGTACACTACAAATTGTCAGATGCACACCCAGAATTTTGGCAACAATATGCTATCAGCTAGCCCTAGTAATAGTAGCAATCATCCACCTTCAAAAAGTACTTTCATAAGTGTACTTTGTTTTTTTACTGCTAATTAAGATATGAAGCAGTATATAAGCATTAATTTTAGCAATATGCTAAAAGCTGTTCAAAATAGAATCTTGAACCAATTATTGGCTCAAGATTAGGACAAGTCAAGCATTCCCCCCAGTGTCTGAAACAGCACTTGCAGCGTCTGCATTGCTGCAGCAGTGGGACAGCACTACCCAAAAAAAAAAATAAAGTTAAAGGTAAGCTAAAGGTTTTCAGTTTTGTTTGGTGCCTTTGGTTTTTGGTGGGGTTTTTTTGTGTTTGGATATTTTTTAATTAGTCTTCTCAAAGGTAAATAATCCTATATTCTGAAGCGGTTGTATGAATACAAATGTACACAGAACCTTAATATTTCCTAAGTTCACGGGACATGAAACAAAGCGTTCTTTCTCAAACATTGGAAAGAAGCACAGCCATGTAACTTCCTTATCACATAAACAGGAACAAATGCTGAACAGCGTAAAGCTAAATGGCAGGGCCACAACCTTCTTTCTTCCTTTTCTTCTCTTAAACCTTTACTTGATAATCAATCCCCAAAGGACCTACAGTTGTATCAGCAGCTGACTATGACACAGAGACGTGGTACAAAGCGTCAGTGCTCCCGCAGGAATCCCAGACC
>NW_010117656.1:59625-62265 GCF_000699245.1 Pterocles gutturalis
AGCTGGAGGCAAAGGTGAAACACTGGACTAGAATCAGAAAATTGGAGAGAGCTGCCTGTCAACACGATACACCTTTGTGCACATCACCCCTCACGCCTCAGCTTCCCATTTGTACAATAGGACAGAGCTTTCCTTCTCCCATTAGTGATATTGCTTCTAGTGTATCACATTTATCAGACTTACTGTCAACTGAACTTTTAAGTTCCATTACAACAGCAAATAAATCAGGACACAAAGCCTAATTAACTTAATTCTAGCAGTCAATGCAACAATTTTGTAACAGGCACCAAATTTAGCTGGAGTTGGGAGTTGTGTAGCTCACACTGCCTTCTATAGGTACAAAAAGTCACAGCAGTCGCTCACAGGGAAGATGAACACAGAAAGGATTAAAGCATGGCTGCAGCAAGATGTTAAATACATTAGAGCCAAGTCAGAAGAATGAGGCAACTTATCCCCAGAAATATTTTATGGATCCGTAAAGGAAATACAGTGAAGGGAGGGAAGTTGAGAAGTTTATGGAACTAAAACATTTTTACATTGCTTTCAGCCTGCAGGAGGGGCCTCGTTAGAGCTCCTGGCACCTCTGCCTTCACTGACACTAGGCAGCAAATCATTCACAGCACACACAGCCTGCCTGAGTTAGTCAACTATGGTGCAACAAGCAAGACTCTCACCAGCCATCGCTGTACAATGAGCACGTTGTCACCTGGAGACGCACTTCCTCTTTCATACCTAACTGCACACACAATAAAAACCTAGCAAGTACCACATGGTTAGTCCAAAGTTTCAGTGGCAAGAGTAAGACGATTTAAAAGTTTGTTCCACACAGAATTTTACAAAAAGTAGAGTGGCCTCATCAATCTGAAGATGCCCAAGCAGGTTTATAGGGAGATGGAATCTTATGAAGATTAATAGAGCTAGAAAACCTATTTATTTTCAAGTACGCAATCCTTTCTCCAAATAATGCACATTACAAGATGTACAAAGACATTCTCTATTTTAAAAAAGGCAACATAATGATTCAGGAGCAGCATTCAGTCAGGTACCAAAAGACACAACCAGCACCTCCCGCATTTCAGACAACAACCATGCTTCTGCAGTCTAGTGAGGAAGTTCCACTCCTCCCTTCCTGGTTGATTTCTGTGTTTACTTTTTGTTTGTTTGGGTTTGTTTGGTTTTTTTAAGCACTTTATATAGAAACATAACATTAGGAACACTGAGGGAGAAGGAAAAAAAACTTACCAGGTCCATGTCTCTACCCCCAAATTTGGTAAATTGCTAGATTAAATGGCAGCATGACTGAGCCTGGAAGCCACGCTACCATGGCATTAGAGAGCAGAGCAGAATCCCAAAGGACAATCAGGAAGCATCTCCTCTATCTAACTATAGGTAGGTGGTTGGGGCATGTTTGTAACAGGTACTGTAGTTTCAACACCAATGCTCCAGCTCTCGGTGCAAGCAGCCTAACAAGGCAGTTGTGCAGTAGCTGGGAGGTAAGACTACTCTGCCTATGATTTATGGGAGTGAGCTAAGCCATCCAAGGTGTTCAAACCCAAGAGGAGATTTCACACTACCAGGAGATGCAGAAGATATCAAAATTAAAGGAGGAATGTTTGTTTAACTAAAGGCAGTAAAAATTGGTGCAGGCTGGCAATTCCGAAGTTACCCTTATACACCCAACACTCTGTTATATAACATACGCAGTTTCAACTTCTTTTAAACATGCTACTCCTAGAGACAGAAAACTTCTATAGTAATACCACCTCATCTCACCCCTTCCTCTCCAAGAAACTGAATATGGTTCAAATCTTGTTAACGTGAATGCTTGAAGCTTTCTGTTCTGAATAAGTTCTATTTTTCAAGGCAACATTAGTTAAAACAGAAAGTTTATGCCCAGTGACTAACCACAGTCATACTTTGACAATTCCTTATCTATATATGCTACTACCTTCTGAAAACCAGCACACAGAACATAAAGGATTGAAGTCGTGCAATCCCATTATACTACACTACGACTCTGTTCGCATTTGAAAAACGACTTTGACATAATGCACTAATTCATGTAACTCACTTCACAACACTGGAGAAGTTCTCAGACACAGAACCAGAGCTCACAAGACCCCAGTTCTCTTCCAGTCCTTATTAGTCATCGTGGACTTAAGTTATCTGTATCTACATGGAAAGCCAGAGACAACAAATTAACACACCCTTATTATTACTGCCACAAAATCATCCCACAACATCTGCTGTCTCGACAAGCACCAGCTACTTACAGTCAAGATACTCTACGAGACATGCTGTGCACGATGGCTTCATGAAATCTCTACAGGGCACATCCCTATTTCCAGAGTATTCAGGAGGATCACGAAGCAGCAAGACGCACTGCTTCTCATTAGATGTGAATTCGTGACCGTGGAGCAGCCCCACCACCCCACAGGGCAGCCCAGCACCAGGGTCATCACAGGCAGCGCTGCACTTGAGCTTCCTGGGAGCTGCTGAAGACTCTTTAGAAGCGCACCAAGCAACCTTCGCGTTAACTTTCATGCAATTATCAGTCACCGTGAACAAAGACAGATTTCAGACTGGGGAACCCCGAGCCCCGCAGAAACCCCAGAGACACCGAAAGGAGCCCAAACCCCG
>NW_010117657.1:0-9786 GCF_000699245.1 Pterocles gutturalis
GCCTCTTGCTAGATATTTATGAAGAAGAAAGGAAAAAAAATTAAGAGTTAACTTGAAGCAGTCTGTGCTTAAACCACGACACTACTGTATAGGAGAGCAAAAATAGCAGAAAATAATCAGTGCTAGAACCTTAGAAAATTGCATATAGATGACCTATTTCTGTCATGAAAATATAGGTTGTCTGTAACAAGCTTTAACAGTGTTATAAATCTTTAAAATATTTCATATATAACAATCTACTTGTGTTGTAGGGAATTAACATTTTTGTTTTCATATTGTATTAGAAGATTTTTTTGTCAAGTACTGTAATTAGAGTGTATCCATTTATCAGGAGTGAGGATGCGCACGGTTTGAGAGAGAAGCTGGAAAACGGTATGTGAAAAAAGGCAAATTCTTTGGAACTTGGCATCTTTGATTGCCAACTCTAGTGGAGGAGGCAGGTGGTTTTATGTTATAACTTGATCCTGTTCCCAGCTAAATCAGTGACTCTTATTACCTTTAACAGTGCAGGATTCACCTGTTAGTATTTGGGCTAAATTGCTGTAATAGGTTTTTATGTAGCATGGATTGTAATTTCTCTGCGTACTCTCAGCACATCATTGATGTTTCCAGTCTGCTAAAATAATATCCAAGCAATGCTTCTAGCCATGCCCCATTCCACCCATATTTTTTGATGGAATTTTATAAGGTGTTTTTCCAGCATTTCTATCTTATTAATCATATTTCTTTCAAAAGTTTATGTAATGTTACAGTATTAAAAAGAAATACTAAAAATGTTATGTATCTGTTAGTATAGTTAGTATGTAAAGAGTCATGCAGACAGCTGGTTTTCAGCTTATCTTTTATGATTTTTTGCTTCAGTTTCCAATGTAGTAGTTGTCAGAAATTATTTGCAGTAAGTTCATTAAATGTGAATTGTAGTTTTACCTTTTGAACCTTTTTTGTGTTCCTGTGTTTACAAAAATGTTAAGCTAGTTTAATCAGGCATTACTAACCTATCTTAATCCTTCATCTCTTTTACATGAAGAAACAGCTTCTCTTATCAGTGATAAGACATCAGCCAAAGAAACTTAAAAACCATGAAATTATACACATTTTATGTATTAGTGGAAGGTTTTCTTTGGCTTTATTTGTATAACTTTTAGTATCTATACAGAGAGAGTGGAAATGCATGTATAGACTAATTTGCCTATTTTTTAATTTCCTGTGGTTAAAACAAGAGCTTAGAGTTTAAGGACTTTTTTTGTGACATATTCAAATTTGTTGGCATAATATTTTCATTGAGTAACAAAATTGCCAGAGACACTTAAATAAGCTCTCAAATGTAATACATTGACAAAAAAATATGATAGTATATTTATGTAATTAATAACTTAAAAAATCTTCAACAAAATTTATTTTTAAAATCTGAGGCAGTACATAGTGTGTTCATCAAAGTCAGTAGTTGATAATTTTTAAGAAAATATTATTGCAAAGTGGAGGTAGACTGAGGTGGTGCAGATTTGACTAAGTACATTTGTAGCTACAAAGTCATTAAATCACATTCATTGATGTATTTTGATATTCATATTTTACACTTTTACCCCAGTATACCATCCTCTTATGTATGTGTCCATCAGGCTTCCTTTCTCTTTCTCCAGAATATGGTCAACTTCTATTCTATTCTAAAGATACATTCAAATGCAAACTGTGATTTAGATTATGATATTTTAAAGTTATTATCTTTAAACATTCCTGAGTTCCTAAGGAGTGTACTGTGTCACAGAAGAGCTGATGTGAATATGGCATAGTTCTAAAGTTAAATAAAAGGACTCAATATTGTTTAGAGGAGCTGCATTTGTGCAGCGGGGGTGAAAGCAAGAGAAAAAGGCTTTGGAGCAACTTGTTGAAATAAAGGTAGCTTTGGAGCATTAAATTAAAGTACTTGGTATGGAAAATTTATTTTGAGGTCACTTATCCTTATATATTCCCAACAGTTTGCTGTCCAGATAACTTAAAATATGAGGTTTGGTTTTTGCACATTTGACTTAAATTTGATTTCTCCTCTACATTCATGTGCATGTGGCTTTATTTCCCCTAGTTTATAATTTCCTCCCTTTGAAATAAAGAACCTTAGTTTCAGACTTGCTTTTATCCTTCCATTTAATTTAAATTCAGTCAGTTTGTGATCTCTTGAGCCATAATTATTGCCTACAACCAATCTTCTAAGATCTTTATCTTAACTATGAAAAATATGCCTAAACTAGCATTGATACCTGCTGGTTTAGTGACTGCATGAGGAAAAAAAGTGTTCTTCATGTCTGTGAATAATTAGGACTCAATAACTTTAGCGTAATTTATTCTCCCATTTATATCTGGAAATTAAAGAATCCCAGACTTGGTTTCAAGTAATTAATATTTATATCTTTGCACCTTTGTAGAGATTTCTGCCCAGATTACAATCTATAGCATATTGTAATTTACAGTGTTTATGTTATAGTTACAGTTGCTTTTCCATCATGTGTTCTTATCACTAGTCCATTGTTGAAATCTGGCTTTTTAGAAGTATCAGGAGGCAGGAGGAAAGTGTCTCTGTCACTTGGCTTGCTACTGTTCTGTCCTGGAAAGTCCAGTTGCGTCTTACTGTACTGGTAAGACATGATAATGTAAAGGAGCCCATATGGATTACATATGATAGTATCCAGTTTCACATCCTCCCTCAGCAGTTCAGGTTCATTATATTGCCCAGACCTTTGCATTAATACAAGCAAGTTGTCAGTTGTATCTATAATGTGTTGCTAAGGGTCAAACATTTTAGAAATGTAAAATTTTAAAACTTAATTATGGAGGTTTACTTAAATGTTTTTTTTATTAATTTAAGGTTTAAAATATTTGAAGACCTACATACTTATTGTAGTGACTTTTAGACATTATAGAGACAAAAATAAAGGAACAATAAAATAAAATGGAACTTTACCCTCCTTGCTTCCTTGCACATCCTTCTTCTCTTTTTTCATTCTCCAGCAGGTCCACAATATCCTGCTCTCCTTTCTGATGGACATGCTGGTTTTGTTTCTGTTTCTGCATGACAGCAGTAGCTGATGTGCTTCCATTATATTTCTGCCTGCTTGGCATCTCCTTCTCTCCTCTATTTCTGGTCTCTCTACCATTCTGCATAGTGCCTGGTCACATAGCTTTTATAGGAACAGGGCTGTGGGGTCCTGGATAAACTAAGATATGGAGCGTTGCTGTAAGAAGTGGTACCTGAATGCAAATGGGCTTTAAACTGTTGACTCGTTGAGCTTCACTGCACATGGTGCTGTATGGCACCATCTTCCCCATTTCTGACACAGGTGGAGTGAAAAATCCTACAGTTCCCATCTGTGAAAGATGGGGAAATAGCATATATCAAGTAAAACCACAGCACTTCCCTCTTATATGTATACAACCTTCACAGAAAACGTGAGGACATCAGCGAAAATCACATGGGTACCACATATGGATCGGGTGAAAATGCAGATGTTGTCATTAGTTTTTTTTACTTTAGAAATACCAGAGATTCCTAATTCTGTATTATGAGCCAATCAATATTGAGATCTTCAATAGGTTTAATTGTCACCTATTTAAAAAATGGAGCAAACAGTGTCAGTGGGAATTTATAATAGAAAGTTAAAATTGAAAACCAGTGGACATATAGATATGATGCAGATTTCTGCAATTGTCTTTTTTCCTTGGGAAACCTATAAAATTTTGACAGCTAAACAAGATCCTATTACTCAGGAGAAACAAAATAAATGTCTTTGCATTTAATATAGGAAATAATGTGTTTCGTAGCCTCTTTGTCACATATTTTTTATTTCTTATCCTTGCAAGTATTGTATTTGATTTCTACTGCACAATTATATTAAATGGAAATATGAGTAGTACTGGGAAGAAAATAAAACCATCTGTTTGAATGTACAGAGCTGAAGTTTTAATTAAAAAAAGGTACTCTTTTTAAAGGCCATATGAACATAATACCCTAGGACTACAAATGTGTTTCTAGTGGGAGAATGACATTTTCGTAAAGATTACAAAAGCATTAAGCTTGTTACTTTTCAGGCTTATAGTAGGGGGTAAAATAACAGTATCTAAGGTACTGAAATGTCAACTGAACTGACAGAATTTCAAAGCTGGTAGCATGCCTGAATACCCTCCTTCTTTTTAGAGCAGTTGCTTGAAATTACTTATTAAGACAATAATATGAAGACAGGCAGTGAAATCTCATTATTGAGTCTTTATTATACTGAAAAGATGCCCATTCCAGAATTTTATTATCATGTTGTTTATTTCATAAGTAAACACTAACTTTACTTTTCAAATTATTTATATGTTTTTAAACATTAAATTCTTGATGCTCTTTCGGTTTATATTTTTTTAGACTATTGTGTTCCAATGGAATTCCTCCACTTCATCTTTTTTAACAGGAACTCGAGTCTGTTTTCTGAATTCCGTAGAGGTTGAAAACGATGTAGTTCCATACTTGGCATTTTTTTTTTTATTATTTCAAAATGTCCACAATTAGCAAACACCAACTAATTATCTTCCTTTTTGCTCTCTCAGCACACCTGCATGTTCTTCCTCAGCATGAAGAGAGCATTTAACTCACTATGCCCTCTAATTATTGCATTCTCCTCATGAGTTTAAAAGATGAAAGTGATTTACTCTCCAGTCTGATACTTCATGGGTGGCCAGAGGTCAATCTGAGATTTATACGCTGTAGTATTCTGTTTAATAATAAAAAGTGACAAAATCTGAGAGAGAATTACTAAGATAGGCTCTCTTTTACTTCAGAATATAGGCCTGTATGAAGAAAAGCATGTAGAACTATGGCAGATAAGAGAAGACTTCAAAAATGTCTTTTAAAGAGGCTCCTGTAGTATTGATTGAAAAGAAAGTTGTTACAGGAGTCTTTTCACTATATGCATAGACCATCAAATAATTACAAGTTAATTAGGTAGTCCTGGTGGTGATTTTTGTCAAGACAGGGGACCTCTTCTGTCACAAAACAAATTCACAGAACAAATTTAACTTTAAAAGGGCAAAATTATTTTAGCCACAGTAGTTTGTTTTGCAAAAAAAAAAATGTGTTTAAATTGGGGGTGTGTCACATCTACAAGATAGATCTTACATGATAAGTTAGAACATGAATCTCCTTTTCGTTGTGCCTTAGGCTTAGAAATTTTAAAAACCTTTCCGTCTTTGATTGGAGGGCTGCTGTATCTACTGAGGTTTTGAAAAAAACAAACCTTTCAGTAATTTTGTAACACTTTTCACTACATTTGCTGAATGTAGCAAGGCAATGGATATATTCCGGTCTGTCTGATCTAGAGACAATACTGGTGGTTATAACCCAGTCCAACTTCTGAGTTAGAAATTTAGCAGTTAGTGCTCTGGAGATTTTTAGTACCCCTGAGCATTGCAAACTGTCTGGAATTGGATCAGTTGGTGGTCTCAGACTTTCAAGAAGGGCTTCTTTTTCCTCAGTAACTTCATGCACTCATCATCCTCTGGCTAAGATCCAAATCTTTGTATTTAAGTACAAGGAACAGTGTACCGATTTGCTGTTCATGTGCTAATACAGTCCATTGATTTCTGTAACGCAGAAATCAGGTATTCTGTTACACGCAGTACTATCATATCATCTATGAAAGATGTTTTAAGAGCATAGTCTCAGCTCAGTGAGTATGAACCTGTATGTGTACACCTGTGCTGAAGTATGATTAATCCTTCATTTGTAATCTAGCCTTTCCACAAAATATTTGTTAAAAGGTTATGAATTTCCAAATGTATTTCTCTGGAAGGTTTTAAATGGCAGTGTTTGCCTTTTTTCTGTATGCCTGGACTTTTTCTGATTTTTATATTCCTTGTAAAAGTGATCGTAAGAACTTTGTGGGGACTTCACCTAACTAGGGTTTTGAAATATGAAGAGGTAGGAAGCAGAAATATGAGTATTGACTCCAGCTTTGTAAGGAATTTTTTTTTTGGTGTTTTCTTTTATTAGAACAAAAGCTGTCACTACTTGCCTCTGTTATATCTTGGAAATTCCAAGGAGTATGAGAAGCAAAGCTGACAGAGGCACTGTAATCTATTATTTAAGGAAATACATAATATCGTGCATAGACTACACAAAGGAATGATAAACACTTGATAGAAGTTCCTGATTGGTTTAAAGTTCCTAACAATCTAATTTTAATAGCGTGGGTCTAAAGTAATAAACCCATCTGTGAGACACGCAACCATTCCACTGCAAATGTAAATGCAGAGGACAAAAGCAAAGCTAGCCGACATTTTTACATTTGCAGACAGTAAAGAAACTGAAATCAGTTTAAAATAAATATATTAATTACTGTGTTTTCAAATACAAATTACAGTTGCCTTTTATCAGCCAAGTGTTTTAAATGGTTTACAGGGAAACATATGCAAGTCCTATCAAAGTTAGAATTCATGAGAAGGTTTGACAGACCTGTAACTACTAAATTTCTTTTTCGGCAAAGACTTAAGATTAACTTCTTAGAGTTCTTCAAGGACTCCTCTGTTTCAAAATAGGTGCTATAGTTTGCTACAGGCTCCCTTAGTTTTTATGCTTTATTCAAATGCTCTGTTGTTTTCTGTACATGTGTGTGACGACTTCAGGGAATGCAATGACTCCCTCAGCCCACAGTGTAGGCAAGAAAATTCAAAAAATATGTGTGGAACCAATTTCTGTCATTGGTAAGACCAGAATATGGTTTTAGTTCTACTGAGGAATATTACAAAGAATGGCATTTTGTCATAGGATAGTTCTTGTAGTTTTGTAAAGGGGACTATTTGCTTATGGTCACTACTATAAGAAGAAATCGTCAGTTATAGAATAGCACCTAAAAAGCCCCCATAAATGCTATAAACAACTGCAAATATACTCTATCTGCAAGTTTTACAACCATTTTAATTAAAGGGAAGTTTAAAGTATGTCTGCTATTTCTTTATTATTATAATTATCAGAAAATAATTGGATACCAGCTGCCGAATTCCTTAAATGGATCCATCATTAACTGATTAATTCAGAGACTAATTAATTTGTTTACATTTGAATTCTTTAAAATGTCATCATCTACCAGAAAGTGCAGTGTATAATCGGAATGTCTTGTCATTTATTAGAGGCTACGTGTGGTTTTGAAAGTTAAGGAGCACGTTGAGTTTCTGGTTGCAGAGCAACCTGAGATAGGTATCTGTGTATAAAGTAGTTTTATTAAACATTATTACAGGGCACTTCATCCTCAGAGCACATGAGGAAGTCTCTGTAATTTGTTCAACAGAGTTGTAAAGTAGATGTATGCTGCCAAGGAGTCAGATTGGTGAGATGATTTGCTCAAAATTAAATTCGGTGTCAGAGCATGAGTTCTTGCTCTCAAACCTGGGTTTCCAGCACCAGTCTATCCTTTCATCCCTTGGTCAGTGAACACAATTTTAAGATTTAATTTTGACAGATGTATACACTCAGTGTTAACAAAGGACTTAAGCATTTGGTAGCAAACATCTAACAACCTGATATGGAATCAGCCTTCACAGTGAGGTGAAAACCCATCTCATTTACCTGGGAAGACATTATGGAGCAGATTTTATTAAAATTTCATGTATAGTGAATCTCTTTCAAAAGATTAGTGTAGTCTTCACTGAGGTTGTTTAATAGCTGGCAGTGACATATCTCTTTCTGTGACAGACACAATGTCTTGATTAGATATATGCAAATGTATACATGCTTGCCATGTTTGTACACAAGTTGAGATCCCGTACTTCACTGCGTTTTTTTGACACACGCACAGTATGCATGTATAGTATAAGCATTTACAAAAGTCACAAATTAATGGTGATGTCTAATAAGACAACATTTGCTATCTTTATCTCTGTGGCCTTAAAAAAAAAAGGGGGGGGGGGGGGTGGAAATAAGCCAACCTATATCCTGTTTGTGTACGCTGCTTTATCAGATTCTCCTGGCACTCCTGGATTCCACTGGAACTCACAGGGAGCTGCAGAGCAAGACAGGTGTTTAAAAATCCTTCAACACGCAGATAACAGTTTGCATCCATGTGGTTTCCCTTGCTACACTGATAGTTCTTTATGGGTCTGTCAGTTTCAATCAGAGGAGAACACGTGTGATCAGTATATCTGATAAACTTGTCAATGCCTTTTTAAAGCAGGATTCCCCAACCTATTCTATTCAGCTCTCCTCCCCCCTTCCCTTTTTCATCATTTGAAGTAGAATCTTGATAAGACAGAGATATGTCACAGGCAGCTGTGTATAGCTAGCTCAGGCTACAACTAATTTGTGCAGGAAAAAATTAAATCAGGAGGTAAATTATTTCATGATTGCTCATTCCCAACAGAGTTGGGCATCATTCTGAAGAAAATATCAGATAATTGGTTTCAGACCATGTCAGACACATGCAATTCCCTTCACTAATGGCTATGTGAGGTAGCACCAGGCCTCAGGGGTCACCCAAGAACTGAAAATAGCTTAGTGCCAGGCACAGCAATAGAGAGACGGAGCACATAGGAAATGAAGTGGCAATAAGTACAATCTATAGGGGAAATGTGCTTCACTTGGAGTTTAATATATTGGCTTAGAATCTGGCAGTAAGCCATGCAACAATTGTTTACCTTTTTGTCAGCATCTGCATCTGTTCTGTTTTGTAAACAGCATTTAACTTCTAGTCAGTAAACGCTGGAATCAATAACAACAGTTAAGGGATTTCCTTTCTTTTTTTTTGTATTCCATAACAAATGCACACTACAAACAATGTTTGCCTTAGATTAACAAGGAACAGACATTAACAGGGTCAAAGGGATTTGGTTGGGAACATTTTATAGCTTCTTGGGTTTGCAGTAATTGTATCTGTGTGATTTGAATGTATCTTGTAACCTATCCAAATTAAACTGTTAAAAAAATGCTAGCACGCAGTAATTAATATGATTTTTTATAATTATCTTAAGTACTGTGTATAGAAAACTGCTGGCACTATTTGTAATAATTTAGTTCTGCGTAATATTGTGTATTACATCTGCTATGCAAAAGCATTAAGTTGCCTCTTACAGTATGCGGAAATTAGTGATTATATCCAGCCATGCTAATTATTTAAACCTAGCAGTTACATTAAAAAACATACACCAACATGCAGTTTGAGCAAACTGTGAGCAGATGTCCATAAAAACTGAATATATCATTACTAAATGCAAGTGAAAGAATAATGCAGTTTATATACAAGCTCTATTTAGGAGATAGTGTGCAGATGAATGTTGTCATAAAGGGAAGATTGTTATAATAGTTATAGCGTCACTTAAAAGTTAATATCACTGAGAAGTGAGGAACACATTATTGTTAATGGAATTTATGTATGTTACTCCCCGTGCACTGCTTTGAAAATTTATCCCTTGAAATATCCCCATATACAGTGACTATCAGCAGCTGAGCTGTTGCTTTATTAGGCTATTTCTTTTCAGATTTTAACAAAGTGTTAGTTCCGTTTATGAAAAGGCTTTATTATTTGTATGCAGGTTGTAGCTAGATTTTAAGTTTAATATTACACTTTTTCTATTTTCTTCCTCATATTGCTTTGTTGTATGAAATACCTGACATCGCTTTCTTGTGTCTGTTGTAGAATAATATTGTAGATCTACCTTATATGAAATTACACTTTATAAATGGGGGCAAGGGAATGATATTTAATGTATTGGGAATGTGTTTTATAGTAAAATTGATTAAAAGGATTTTAAACCCTTGGTTCCTGC
>NW_010117657.1:9817-61410 GCF_000699245.1 Pterocles gutturalis
GGAGAAATCCCCACTGTAATCAGTAAAGAAGACAGTCATCAGGTTGCTTTCCAAGGATTCTGCTGTGAGTCTCAGAAGCAGTTTAGCATGTGGCTCTGTACACTGAGTAGTAATGCTAATTAGTCTGAGAGCAGTGCTGTCATAGTGTAGCTATTCTTGAACATCCACAGCCAGCTCACCTATGATGCAGGGATTTCTGCACCACACTTTACTGTGTCGCGTCCCTGGATGGGTTGAAATGATCAGAATTAGTCATTCAATTTTTTTGCAGTGTTGTGAATGCCAAATTGTTAAAAATAAGGTGCCACGCTCATCAAAAACAAAAACAAACAAAAAAAAATCACAAAAGATATGTTAAAGTTATGGGATTCATTCACATGCATATTTTCTTACACCTTTTGAGAATTTAAAGGCTTCCAGGCTATAACCAAGGAAATTGGAAACACTTTATTTGATGGTTTCAAGAGTACAGCTTTGAGGAAAGTACCACTTTTGAAACTTGCTATAAAATCACAAGTTAGCAGGTGTACACAGGTCATTTAGATCTAGCAAAGTCTTATTTCTCATGCTGCTTCTTCATTTTTAGAGATGAGGGCAAATCTTTTTAAGTAGTAAAATAAAGGCAGATAGCTTGCTACTGAATGTAAGTATTTAGGAGAAGCTCAGGAACTATGATCAAATGCTTTATTGAATGTGTGTCTTGCACTCTATGGTGCTTGAAAAATGCTTTGATTAACTTATTAGCTGGCTTAGAATTCATACAAGCCCTTCTGAACTTCATCACTGGTGAAGTGAAATTCTCTGAATCTATCCTTTTTTATTCCTAAGAGCTCACAAGCAGTCAGATTATTTTGCAGAAAATATATACAAATACGTAAGAGAGAGAGACTGATATTCAGTGTTCAAGGCATACTGTATCCACACTGAATTTAACCTTGACGTTTGACTCATGTGGTGATTTTTTGTTAGAATTAATATTGAGTGGAATTAGCTCTACGATGTATTTATCTTGCTGTAAGATGAGGTTTTAATTCAACTGTGAATACTGGGAAGTTGTCCCTGCTTTCACTAGTAATCCCTGTATGTCTCTTTTTACAGTATTGATACTGTCTGTTTCACTAGGCTATATCCTATATATGCATATTTTTAGTTGGTGATGTAGAAAAAAACAGAAAAGACTCAGAGAAGGGCAACAATGTGATAAAAAATGTAGAACAGCTTCCATATAAGGAGAAATAAGGAAGCTACAAATCTAGTTTGAAAATAAAATTAAGATGGTAGGATACAACAGATAACTATAAAATGAAGGGATGCATTATAAAAATAGACAAGTATCAGTAGCTGACTGGTTCTTAAAACTGGTTGGCATCAGGTGAAGCTAGAAGGTGAAATATTCAAGCAAACAAAATTATGTATTCGTTAACTTGGAGTGTAGGCGAAGTTCTTTTTCCCACAAAATGTTATGGATGATAAAAATTTAGGTGGGGTGAAAGGGTAACTAGAGAAATTAATGAAATTGAAGGACACTACCGATTATTAATGTATGCCACATCTTTTTGTGGAATCTGCCCAACTGAAAGTGGTCAAGAGCTAGGTAAGCTCTCAGGAAAAAAAATTGTGTGTGGTTTCCTTGTTATATTTTTATTTAGTCTTCCTCTTTCAGTCACTGTCCAAGCCCAGGATACTGGGATAAATGTCTCTGTAGCTGAACCCGGTATAGCTACTCTTACAATATTATGCTCTTATGTTTATGAAACATAGAGACTCTCATTTCTTAGCCACCCTATCTGAGCTGCTTGTAATTTTTCAAATTAGATATATTTTACACTAACATTTCTTATAATTAGTCTAAGTGAAAACCATTTTTTATTACTCTGTTCTCAGGATTTTGTATTAAAAACTTCAGTAAGGTTACCATTTACTTGTTTGGAGTGTTGTGTTTTTCATGCTCCAAGAAAAGTATTGAGTTGTGCATTTTTATTGTTTGTTGGCAGGAGTGGTTTGACAGCTAGTTAAGTAATAGTTTTCAGTTTAGCATTTGAAGTCTGAGATATAAGAAGAAAAATAATTTAAGGCAGCGTGCTTATGTGCAGTTTAGACATTCTGAAGCCTTAGAATGCTATGAAAAGTCTGAATAAATAGCTATCTGAATTTTGTATGTATGTGTAACTACATCTGTATGAAAAAAATGCCATTTTTACTGTTTTCTAGTTAATTTTTTAAAAAGTGTATCACTAAACCTAGTTGTTGAAAATTATGAGAGTGCTTACATTTTGTAGTGTGTGTTTGCCCTATGTGCTCATCTTGAATTATCAGCATCTGAATCTAAATATTTACTGTTAACTAGATGTCATCATTTGTGCAATGAAACAGCAACACCTTAAGTGTGTTAATGATTCTTGGCTGTTTCAGCAGAAATTTCTGAATGTTACCTATGCGCTTTCTATCTAAGTTCTTTCATAATCTTTCCTGTATAGCTCCTCCAACTGCAGGATAATTTTCTAGTCTGAGGAAGGAGGGAGAAAAGCAAGAAATTGTGGGATAACCATTGCAAAAATGTCAGGTTTTGAGTGCTTCAGCAAGCTGTCATAAGGGAAGAAGACCCATAAGCTGGGTTACAGTGGATCTTCTGTTCTAAGTTACACAACAACTGTGTAAACTTGTTTGGATTTAGGACATTTGAAAATGCAATTGAAGAGTTTTTCTAAATGGACGGTAGAACTGTTCTGGCTTAAATTTGCCTAAGAACCTGGATTAACTGTACATTAAAGAGTGCAAGACTCATGGATTTTATGTTAAGGTGTTAAAACACCTTCATGAGAATTTTGAGAATTAAATTGGTATTTAGGTTGCATAATAGGCAGGGATGGAACAGAAGCTTAGATTGTTTTGAAAAGCTGTGTGAAAGAAGTAGATCAAACTTGATTTGTGCTTTATTATTGATACATGTTTATCATAACTTTAGCACTATCTTAATTTGGAGGATGTGAGACCTGAAGTATTCTGCTTGTTTAATGTATTTTTACATTTCTAACTACCAGGATTTTTTTTCTTTTTTTTTTCCCCCAATTAATATCTTTTATTACTTATGGTTGTGGCATTGATGTCTTCATTCAGGGCCTGCTCTCATGTATGTGATATTTGCAGTGCCCATATTTCATCCTTAGACTTGACAGTATTTGAGGCTTTCCTGCTGCTTTGGAAACGATGATGCATTTGCCACTTTTTTGATGTGAGGAGGCTTGGATGAGATCTGATGAGAAACTTAAGATCCAGTATTGTCTGTCTCTAACCCCTGGTTTAGCAGGATGGTTGACTAGCTAAGTCACAGTGCTCATTCCTACCTCCTGAAGACTAATAGTATGCTTCTGTCCAGATACAACCAGACAAATGGTCTCTGGCAGGATGGACTGCTTCATTCTTCAACAAGTGTGGCATGTCCTTCAGATCATGGAAAATTTCTTCAGCCTCAATCCGTTCTACTACGGTGAAAGGCCAAAGTTGAAAATAAGTGCCCTCGGTTTCTCTGATGCTGTATGACTACATCAGCTGCCTTGGCACCGGCGTAGTCTGGCAAACCTTGCACAATTTGATAGACATTTAATACTAGTTTTGCTTGGGGCTTCTTTTTCTTTAATCAAAGCTCTTTAAGAGTCACCTTCTTTGGGATGGCAGACTTCTGCTGCCTGTCATTTGATGGTTGGGCTTCTGGGTAAGTCAGGTGGGTAGGTCAAAGATAACCTGAGTCAAGGGCCTCGAAAACTGTGAGCTCTGCAGAATAACACATAACTTTATGTGAGCTATGTGATTCAGCAGCTGAGAGCTGTTTGATTGGTTGGTTGTTTTTCTCCTTCCGGTGAAGTCTTAGGGTCTAGGTTGTGTAGTGCATCCCATTCTCTGCCCTACATCTTTGGTGCGAGATAAGTATTTAGCTTGCTCTCCCTAACGTCAACAATTCTTGGAGAATAATATTTGTTACATGGTGTTCTCATCTTTCCTTTCTGTTTTCTAAAGCCTTTATCTTGACTATCTTCTGGTCACAGAGGTTTGCACATCACTTTATGTTAAATTGGATCACCAGGTTCTCACTGACCGTAGTTTATAGGTTTCCGATGAGCTCCAAATCTGACTGATTCAAGGGGTTTCAACATCATTCTTCAAGCCTTTTTGAGTGCACTTAAACCACTGCTTTCCTGCCTCCTTTCCTCTTGGCTGTGAGGGTTGGCTGCTTAGCAGATAATGGTGCATATGTTTGTGCCTTTTTATCAGACAGAATTTCCTCTGTGCTTACCTCAATTTATTTCTTAATTTTGTATCAAAGATTTTTGTCAGCTGTGAAATTAACCCAGTATTCTACCCTACCTTAAGGCATCTAGAATTTTTTCTATAGTTCACAACCTAAAAGTCTGAAGAGCTTTTCTAGACATTTGTAGAACATATGTAGTGTTAAATAATAAGCTTTTGCTCTCATTATTATATGTGTTCATTTGCATATACTACAATATCCTTTGTCATATATTAAAGTGTTCTCTCAACTTCTTAATGTCATGCAAAAAGAGGGATCTTTGAACTTAATATCTTCAGCTTCCAGATGAAATATACTTTGAATGGGCTTTCAAAGTAAAGATAAAAGTTTTTAATTTTTTCTGAGTTTGGTAATACATTCTAAAATTAATATTTCTGTGGTATACCTTTTGCTTCTAGGTCCACTTCCTTTTGGTCTAATGAGGACAGTATCTCTTGGGGCAATCACATAAATGGAAGGTTTCTTTGTTCCCAAGAGAGTGGGTAGGAGCATCACAAGGTTTTCAAATTATAGGAGACAGAACTAATGTTCCATTGATTTTTATGATGAGATTTGTGGTTCTTACATCTTGGATGTTATTTCTGGCTGTCTGCAGACTCAGGCAGTCATTTCATGTCAGTTAAACTCAGATTATATTATCTATTTTCAGGTAAAGGAGAAAAATTCTCTGAATAGGACAATGTGTTTTTGGAAATTTAAGACTTAAGATTGAAAATCCAGTGATACAGATATTATTTACTTGTTATTCAGAGAGGAAAGGCACTAACAGCGGCAATTATGCATAGCACTTTCTTTTGCCATTCTTAGAAATGCAAGAGACTAGCATGAATACATCTGTTTGGAACTTTGAAGAAATTCAGATGTGGATGCAAAACTCATAATTCAATCTCTAAGGCTGCAAAACTGGAATAGAAAATTAGGGAATTTGTGTTCAGAGGTCAGCTCTGCTACTTAGATCTATGTCTATTTAAAAGTGACTTGGAAAATCCTAAAAAAAATATCTAGGAACTCAGGAAAAAGGGAGGTACTGAGTACATCAAAATTGCAACGGTAAGAGAGATTTGACACATAAAAGTAGATTTCAGTCACTTTCTATTTGTTTTCGTGTTTCAGAGCTTCCTTCTCAAACTTCTCTGGCTCTCACTCTGACACTTTCTGCATAAACTGCTCTGCTGATTTATATCTGCAACAGAACCGCATAGGAACATGGTATCAGCTCACTGCAATTTGCACAGAAGTGCATATTTGTTACATTTAAAGAAGTTACAAAATTAAAATACTTAAAACCATGTGGTTTGGTAATACTGAATTGGAAACAGCTCACAGTCTTTTATATTCTGACTGTGCTCAAATCAGAGTTCCCAGGTTGATGTGACATGATTTTATGTTGTGATTACGAGTGTTAGCCTTTCAAAATAAAATGTTCTGTTTCTTCTTTTGAATACCAAATGCTTATAGGTATAATACTTGCTGGTATTTATTCACTGACAGTCTCACTTGTTTTCAAACCCCATGTATTTAAAGTTAAGGAGTGTTAGATTGATATTTCTTTTCACTCAGATGTCATATTCATCAACTGTATTGTGCTAGCAGATTGTTAAACAGGCAAGGTGACTTGCAGAGTGACAGTGTAGTGATGTGATGTCCCAAACCATTAAAATATAGTAATGATGTGGGTTTTTTTACTTTTGTTCAATCAATTTTTGCAACACAGTCTTTTTTCTGTAAAACACAGGTGAGAAGGTTTCCAAGTAGATCTGTTCCTTGGAAAAAATCCTATTTAATGAATAGCAAAACCTGGAATTCAGTTGTAACTTCCCAGATAGTTGAGAAATGCCAAAGATTTAGAAAGAACTAATGTAACAGTATTTTATAATGAGGGAAAGATACACTATGCTATGACAAAAATTAAATTACTTGATATATTTTACTTTCTTACATAATGAGTTTTACAGGATCATTTTTAAAGCAATAGTAAAAGAGGTTTTTTAATTTTATTTGAACAGCCTCCCAAGAATACCACAAAAAAGGAAGGAACTTCTGCTTAACATTATATCAACTCAAATGTCTTTCTCAACTTGTCAAACTCTTCTTATTAATGGAAGAAAAGATTGAAGAGGTCTCCGCAGAAATTCTCTTGGTGCCTTCATTTACAGAGAAGAATAAGAATGTTCAAGGTAATGAATGGGTTTTTTATTGCCTCTACTTTGTGCAAAAGGATAAATTTATATAATTTTCAACATTAATTAACAAATTTATGTCATCATATTTTACAAACAAATTTATTACCATATCCACTGAAATATGCAGATTTACATTTGAGAACAATGACTTGTGGGAAAAGAACTTAGAATTGTGTGTAAAGATGTGATGTACAGTAGTTATTGATGGAGAATCATAATGAAAAACTATCAAACAATGCAACATAATATCTCCGAATGAATTATCTATAAAATCCTGTGGTTTATGTAGGACAAAAAAATACATAGAGTCTGAATTCTTTGAAACTGTGACTGTTTCTGAACTCGTCCTTGAAATCTGCCTTTTTCAAGAGAGAAAAACACTGACTTGGCGGTAGTTGATCTTAGTATACATGCAATGAGATGTTTCAGGATATAGTCCTGCTTTAACCTATAGTTCTCACAAACACTTACTAATATGCACTGTTTACTATCATGCTTATCCCACTGGCTTCAGTGGGTATTTTCTAGCAGTAGACTCAACATCAGAAAGTAAACTGCTTCACGATCAAACCTTAAGTTTGCATTTGCTTTACATTCCAAGCTCACTCTCTTTTTCATCTAATTGCATTCATGTCATGGGAGGAGAACCTGAAATCCTGAAAATTCAGGTGAATAACACTTTCCAGGTCACAGTATGCTCATAAATGTTCTTCTACTCTCCTGCTTCTGCCAGTAGAGAGATTCCAGGTCACCAGAGAACAAGTGGTTTCAAGAACTTTGAATATATTGCAGGAAAGGATCAGACCAGAAATGAGGCCAGGCTGCTTAGGGAGAAAGGGTAGGTGGAGTCAAATATTTTGTATCTCAGTAGTCAAGCTGCAGGTGGAAAAGAAGGGTGTTTTGGGAATGTGGTCATGCAATGCTAACTTGATAAAAAATAAAAAAGATTAAATAAGAAGAGCTCTGAGACACACATTTTGTTGATGGATTCTTCATCTGAAATAAAGAAATACAGGTTAACCCATGTATTTTTAGAATAGACATCAAATAAAATTTCCATTCAGGTTCTATTTTTGATATTGGTTTCAATGTATTTCTGCCTCCTTTAATATCTCAGTTTTACTAGTTCTCAAGAAATGTTATTATACGCTACATTTTATGGCCTTGATCCTACAAAGAGGTGTTACAGTGGATTTCTCATAAGGGTAATGTGGAGGATAGAATGTACATTCAGTAAGAGCAATTTTAAGTGTTCTTTTTATTTGTATATTGTGTGATAAAATGTTAAAAAATTTTAAAACTCTTGAATGGGAAATTTATTTGACATGTTTAACTAACTACACTTTAAGACATGTGATCTCCAGTAATTCAGAGAACTTAATGATTGCAATGATAATAAGGAATATTTTTACTTTTATTTTCACTATTTAGGATTTTATCCTGCAGGCGTTTCTCCAAGCTTAATTACAGTCAGAACTGTTCCTCAAAAGTGTGTTAAGCCTTCTTTGAAGAATATCCTTCTAGAGTAATCATGTCTGTAGCAAGTAGGTTCTTAAATGGTACCTCTACTTAATCAAATCTGAATAGGGAATATTACTAGAGCTTCTTGTAGGAAGCAGTCTTCTTGGTAGGAGGCCTGTTTAAAAAAAAAAAAAAAAAAACACCATAAAATTACTTTTACCCTGAAACACAGGTGGGGATAAATCTTTTTGCAGGTGATGTTAGTCATCAAACATAGATCTGTTTTTAGTGTTGCTGTTCTGATCGGGTGGTTTTATTCACAAAACTTTGCTCAGTTATATCAGTTGCTGGAGAATACGTAAAGAGAAGACATGGCCAGAGAAATTTTCAAAATAAGTCTGTCTAGAAGAAGGGTTTATTAGTGTTATTTTCACTTCATACTGTCAGAAATCTCAGTAGCAGTGATGAAGTGAAAGATGATTTGATATGGGAGAATGAGAGCTGTGTTCCCAGTAGTTCTAGGTTCTGTTAAGTACCAAAAGGGAATTAAGATTTTCTCTTTTAATGTCCTATATTGGGCTGATAATCTTATTTTTTTCACTGATGAAGCCTGAATTTTGATTAGAAGGATTTGTTATAATGCTTGCTTTATTTTAATCAGAACATATTACAATAAGTGACTAGAAAATATAATGGCCATCTTCTTTACTTATTTAGAAGCCTTCTTACCAGAAATCTTGTTTAACTTAATAGAATTTAGAATGCCGATCTGTCCAAAGCAGCTTTAAATCAACTCAGGTACCTGTATCATGTTCACAATGTGGCACAGGCTGCGGAACCAGCCTAAGAAGCAAATTATGCCAGATTGAACCTTGTGCTGCTGTTGCTAGACAGTTACCCACACTGTCTCTCACTGGTTTAAACCTGGGTTGGGTGTATCCATACTACCCTGCAGTCACGGCCATGTAGGCATATCTGAAGTAGCAGTCCTCTGCAAGTCATACTGCTGGTAAATTAAGAGAAGCTGGCCAGTTCATAAAAGGTAGCCCAATATCCAAGTGAGCTAAAGTTTCCCTAGGCATCACATAGATTGGAGCCTTGCACTTACTTCCTTTTCTTTTTGGTTGCTTTTAGTATTCATGGGAACCTTTTTATCTATGTAACTCATGCAGAGATGCAACAAAAATAATGTTTTTTCATGTGCTTGAGTCAAGTGTTGTGTTTATAGCTGTGTATAGCTGTTTCAATGGCAGTTTTAGTTGATTTTTGTTCAGCATATCCCATAGTACTTCAGTCTTGATGTATAGAACACGTGTAAAGTTCCATCAGAAACAAAGTAGTTCTTTGGATTGTTCCTCTTTTTAATTTATTTTTTGTCCCAACGATGGCATCTGAGTTTTATCTAAGCCAGACGGTTTCTTGGCCCTCATTTTTCCCTAAACCCAGCCATGACAAAGAGCAATGGCTGCATAAATTGGATGTAAGAAGAACACTTAGGGTTTATCACAGAAGAATCAAAGATTTCATATCTTCTGACAGATTGTTTGTACTCTTAGGGGGTCTTAAGAGGGGTCAAATGGCTTCTAAGAGTTCCTTAGCTAGATGGTTAAGGGATTGTATTAGGGAGGCGTATGTAGTTAAGGGTAAAGAGGCTCCCAGGGTTTGTAAAGCTCATTACACTAGGACTATAGCTGCTTCTTGGGTGGAGAGGTCGAAGGCTTCCACATTGGAAATTTGCAAGGTGGCCACCTGGGCTTCTCTTCATACTTTTTCATTGCATTATCGCTTGGATGTAGTCTCTTCTGCGGATTTTGCTTTTGGTAGGAGGTTGCTTGTGAACCAAAAAAAGAACAGTGAAGAAAAGAAAGACACGTAGTTCACAGTTCTAGCTGACAACAAGACAAGTTTCTTTGCAGAGTGCACAATGGAATCCTATGAAGACCAATTTAGGTGGTTGAAAATAGATGTTAGAGGGAAGTACTGCCTACCAGTGTCCTCTGATGGTAACCCCATGGCAGACAATAGCACCAGAGGAAACAGTGAACCAGAGTCAACTCTGTGGGGAGATGGATGTAGAGAGTTTTTTTAGGTGATATGGGTAGTTCTCTGAGTTCAGTTTGAGAGTTCTATATCCAGCATCTTCTGAAATATATTCAGAATCCACATTTTCCCAAATTCTTTTGCACAGATAGAAAAAAAATTCTATGAATTACATTTTCTACTCACTTCTTTTCACTGTTCTCCATCCAGTTGTTCCTGATTTTTTGACTTTCCTTTGCCAGACCTGTCTTAGCCTGTATTCGTCAATGAGTATTATGTACATGCAAAGTATTGCTCTTGATTACAAATTACATTTGCATTCTTTAAGCACAATTAAACACAAAGTAATGTAAATACACATTTTATCTACTACTAGTCTAGTATTCAAGTTTTCTCTTAAATCAAATTAAAGGAGAAAATAATGAAAAGTTTTCAAACAAAGGTGATGATGTGGTTTTGTTTCACCCCTGAAAACTTAGTGTGGCATCTGGACAAGACTGCTACTCTGCCCTTCTGAGGAAAGGTATCCATATTTTTCTAGCATTTACGGAGCATTTATTCTCAGTGTTGCATAACCTCTCTTCGTTCCACTACAAGGTTTCAGAAAATTAAAGGAGTAACCACCTTGTATTTTTTCTTGACCAGGCATTTAACCCTTTCTTCTGCAGTTATCTTGTCATGCCTACTGTGAGGAGATAGTCTACTTCTCCATTTACATTCAGCTGAAATTCCTGAGATGTTCTGACGTACCTAGTACATGCAGCATCGCAGAGGTTGTTCTCTTTGAAGGAATCTGGAACATTCAGCTGCAGTCAAGGGTTAAGCAGGAGATTTTTGGTTTAGAATCCTGCCCAGTTGCATTCTCTACCCATCTTCAAGGAAGATTCCTCTTCCCTCTGACTTTTCAGAAGCCTCTTGTTGAGACTTCTAAAAAATCAAAAACATCTAACATACTTTCATCTGTCTCTCACTTTTTTTTTCCCCATTCCAGTGAGAAAGGTGAACTTTGGACACATCATATAGTGACTACCAAGAAAAGCTTTTTCCAGTGGAGCTCTTTAAAATCACTGTGGGCAAAGTTGTGCAGCCCTTAGGTTTACAAGCTTTGCCTCAGGGGACTGGGAAGACTTGCGAAGGTCTTTCCTTCACAGCATAAGAAGAAATCCTTCGTATAATTTCTGGAAAGTGTAATAAAAGGAGTGTGGAATCAAATTTATGAGGTGCATTCTCTTAATAGACTTTGAAGTTGTAAAGGTTCAAGAAAGAAAGGTGTGATTTTTGCTTTGGTCTCTGTGATGGGTTTGCCCTTGGCTGGGGGCCAAACCACACACCCACTCACACAATTCCCCCCCCCTCCCCAGCCAAGGATAGGGGAGAGAATTAAAGGGGTAAAGGGAAAAAAAGAATTGTGGGTTGAGATAAGAATTATTTAATAACTAAACTAGAATAATATTGAAAATAATACTATATACAAATATACAAATGAGTGATACACAGTGATACTGCCCCCCCTCACCCCATGACCAAGGCTCAGCCTGTTCCCGGCTAATGATCCCAAAGCAGGGAGAGTCCTGAAACCGCACTCCTGGAACAAAGATAACAGTCCAAGCATCCCAGACTGAGAGCTGAGCGGGGTGGGGTGGGGAAGGCCTTGGGAGGGTGACCACCTTTAGTGAGATGACCCGGAGCAAAAGAGATTCAGAACCAAAAAGGGACGATCTTCCGGAGGGTCCTCACCTATATACTGGGCATGATGTGTATGTTATGGAATAGATTATTGGCCACTTTGGGTCTCAGTCCTGAACCTAAGATCAAATCCTGGGCTGTGCTCCCTCCCAGCTTCTCCAGTATGCGGACAGCCAGAGAAGCTGAACGACCTTGGCAGCGGCATAAACATCACCTTTTATCAGCTTTCTTCTGAGCACAAATCCAAAACACAGCTTCTTGCTAGCTATTATGAAGAAAGTTAACTCTGTCTCAGCTTAACCCAAGACAGTCTCAAAGCAAGATGTTCAAGTAGCTTTTTTAAGAAATATGTAGCTCCAGTAGATCAATCCAAAGTGAAGATGAAATTTACACTAGTAAGGAATTTGATTTCAGATGTAAATTTTCTGTATTTGTGTTACTACAGTTTGTTCAGTATAGTACAACAAATAATAAGTCAATTATTGCAAATAGAATGCTGGAGGGTTTTTAATCTACAGCTAGTCAAATATTTTTGTTCCTTCTGCTTATTTATATTTATGGGGGACTGGTATTTCCCATTTCTGCAAGACAAATTATTTCCAGTACAGTTTCAATAAAAGTTGTGGCTGAGCCAGCTGAATCCAACTCATAAACCACTTTGATGGCACTGTATTTAGCTTATTCACAGTTAGTGAGCTGTCATAAAAAAGGTTTCCTTGATGCTTCACTGTTCTATGCTCCATGCAAGATGATGTCACAATGACTGTTCTTATGACCCTAAATGCTATGAAAAAACAGGAAAGTTGTGAGTTTCTGTAGAAAAAATAATTTAATAGAACTTCTTATAAGGAAAAAAAAGAATTATATTACAAATGCAACAGGTCTCACTGTAATCAGCATTACAAAACCAGAAAAATACTGAATTGGAGAAAGAACTAAATACATTGAAAACGAAGGAGACATAGGCAAAAAGATTTGCTTTGAAGACAAGGATAATCCCAGACAAATTTTAATACCCATAAGGAAAGTTGGTTGAAGAGTTTTGATTTTAAGTAAAGCACTTGATATAATCTTGTTTTGAATATTTACTACCAAAATTATTCAAGCTGCCTGTCTGGTAACCTGAAGGAAGTACACAAAGTATAAGCAGTTTATCAAATTTGTAGAATGTAAGTTTCAAGAAAAATATGGCAAGTATTTGTGATTAATACAAACTTCCCTAATAATCAAGAACAGTGGAGGTGTAGAATGTGTTCTGGAAATGGAGCAAGTGTGAAAAACTGAGAAGTTTTCCTTCAGCCTCCATCATCTTTCATGACATTCACTTCTTTCTGCTCTCTTTCTGAAAATTCTCTCCTCGGAGCAACCATATGAGAAGGATTACATACATTTCTGTCTGTGCAAATGGAGTTTGAAGTTTGGAATCTGGGAGAAGAGAGGAGTCAAATAATTTGTGTAGAAAACCATGGCTATCTAGGTAGGGATGCTTCCTCCATCTCATTGCCTGTCTGTGGTGAAAAACTAGTTTGGGATGAGCAGCTTCACTACAGCAGCTGTACCAGCCTCTTGAATAAAGCTGTGCTTATATTTCCCAGGGGAGTTTGATTATTAGGGCAAGACAGCCAGAAGACAAGTGAAGAAGTAGTGGGACAGAAAGGGGGTAATTTGGTATATTTCTCTGTGGAAACAATGAAGGAGAGGAAGGTCGTGGTGGCATCTGAAGTGCAGAGGCTTTGGGGGGCCTCTGGAAAGTGTGCAATGATCAGTGGAAAGCATTAAGGGAGCCCTCGCAGGCTGGAGGTTAAATTGAAGAAGATTAAGGCCAACTTTACCTAGATGAGATTTGGGAAAAGCAAAAATTTGTGAAACCAAAGGAACTCAGTAAAGATAGGAGACTTGACCTTGGGGCTTCTTTGGGAAGACCATAAAAGGTTTTTGTATGTGTGTGAGCTTGCATGAACATGGACACAAGTATATGAATATAGGGCAAGAGTGCCCAGGCTGTTAGTGAGTAGAGGAGGTGGGGACATCTAGTAGAACCTGTTAATTTAAAAATGAAGGAACCTTTAAAATTACTAATGTCGGCAGAAGCATCATTTGTCTCTTCACCTCTGGTCCTAGCGACATAAATCTACCATCAGCTAGAAACCTGTTTATCTCAGCTGTGAGTTGTTAACTGGTAAGGCAGAAATTCCACAAATACACAAGGATTTTAAGTTAAATGTTAAAGGTTTTCCTAAAAGTTATGATATAAAAAAAATGTAAGTCACTGATCTATGTAGAGAAGCTAGGAGAATGTGAATATATAGATATTCTGTTGTGCTTATAGTTAGAATCAGGTGTTATATTTATACAAAAGGAGAATTGCAAGGAAGAATGAAGCAAATTTAAGGTATAAACCTCAGAACAGAAAGCAGGGAAAATATCCAATCAGTTAGGGTTTTTTTTTTTTTCCTAATTCTGGAATAGTTTCTAAAGAAAACAGTAGGAAACATCATCATAAAATACACTAAAACATATTGAAAAAAGCAGTAAGGTTATAGTGCTGTCCGTCACATATGTTGAATAATAAGGGAGCTGGATGACCTTGTTACTCTCTTCTGGTTTTGTATTCTACCATTTTCTCTTTCATTTTCCCAGCTAAAATCTGTTTTTCCTGGACATCTTTTGAAAATGCAAATGAAAACAGTGCTTAGGAAAAAACCCCACAAAAACCCTGAAGCTTTAAAATGCTGTATAGATGTATGAAAAGTGGAGTACTGATTTTCAGAGGGTGAATTTTTTAGGAGAAAGATAAAATACACTTTGGGTAAATGAAATCCTGTGCATGTGCAAAAACGAGGTATTTCGTTGAAAGAGAAAAACTCTTTAAGCCTTGGCCGTGTGTACCACCAGCAGGTTCAGGTGATTGAAGGTTATGCTTAGAAAATAATATCTAACAATGCTTGACAGCACACCGTCATTTAAAACTTCTTGATTTTAATTGCAAGTGAGATACACTAAATTAGGAATATCTGCACCTGTATAGTTTACCAGCTTTATGCTAGGAGAGGGATTTTAAAAATACCAGACAGTTTCGTTTTTTTCTCCTTTTCTTTTGAAACACAGACTCACAGAATCATGGAATGACTGAGGTTGGAAGGGACCTTTGAAGGTCATCTGGTCCACCTGGACCCCAAGGTCCTTTTTGGCAAAGTTGCTTTCCTGCTGGCTGGCCCCCAGCATATATTGGTGCCTGGGGTTGTTTCTCCACAGGTGCTGGACATTTCTCCATCTTGGTGAAGTCCCTCTGGATGGCAGCATGACCCACCGGTATATCAGCTACTCTTCCCAGTTTGGTGTCATCTGCAGACTTGCTGAGACTACACTCTGCTCCATCATCCAGAAAATTAATGAAGATGTTGAACAGGACTGGACCAGTATTGACCTGTGAGATAGATCACTAGTTACTGGCTTCCAGCTAGACTTTGTGCCACTGATCACCACACTCTGGGCCTGGCTATTCAGCCAGTTTCCAACCCACCTGACTCTCTGCTTGTCCAGCCCATACATCAAGAGCTTGTCTATGGCTTGTCCCATAACAGGATCTCATAGGAATCAGTGTCAAAGGCCTTACTGAAGTCCAGGTAGACAATATCCACTGCTCTCCCCTCATCTACCAGGTCAATAATTTCTTCATGGAAGTTTATCAAGTTGGTCAAGCATGACTTGGAAGGAAAGGATACCATGCAGAGGGACCTTGACAGGCTGGAGTGGTGTGCCTTTGCAAACCTCATGAAGTTCAAGAAGGCCAAGTGCAAGGTCCCGCACGTGGGTCAAGGCAATCCCAAGCACAAATACAGGCTGGGAAGAGAATGGATTGAGAGCAGCCCTGAGGAGAAGGACTTTGGGGTGTTGGTTGATGAGAATCTCAAAGTGACCCAGCAATGTGCACTTGCAGCCCAGAAACGAACTGTGTCCTGGGCTGCATCACCAGCAGGGTGACCAGCACGTTGATGGAGGGGATTCTCCTCCTCTGCTCCACTCTCATGAGACCTCCCCTGCAATGCTGCATCCGGCTCTGGGGTCCTCAGCAAAGGAGGGACCTGCACCTGTTGGAGCAAGTCTAGAGGAGGCCATGGAGATGGTCCAAGGGCTGGAGCACCTCCCATGCTAGGACAGGCTGAGAGTTGGGGTTGTTCAGCCTGGAGAAGAGAAGGTTCCAGGGAGACCTTAGCAGTTTTTCCAGTACTTAAATCGAGCTACAGGAGAGATGGGGAGGCACTCTTGATCAGGGGGTGTAGGGATAGGATGAGGGGTAACAATCTTAAGCTGAAAGATGGGTGATGTAGATGACATATAAGGAAGAAATTTTTCACTGTGCAGGTGCTGAGGCAGTGGCCCAGGTTGCCCAGAGAAGCTGTGGATGCCCCATCCCTGGAGGTGTTCAAGGCCAGACTGGATGAGGCTTTGAGCAACCTGGGCTAGTGGGAGGTGTCCCTGCCTGTGGCAGGGGGGTGGAACTAGGTGGTCTTTAAGGTCCCTTCCAACCCAAACCATTATTTGATTCTATGATTCTGTGGCCTCCCCTTGCCATGCTGTGTAACCCTGATTAATTTTTTTGTCTGTATTGTGCCTGGAAATGGTTTCCAGGATTAGCTGCTCCATCAGCTTTCCGGGGACTGAGGTGAGATTGACTGGCCTATGATTCCCTGAGTCCTCTTCTTGCCCTTCTTGAAGACAGGTGTGATATTTGCTTTCCTCCAGTCTTTGGACACTTCTCCCAGTTGCCATGATTGAGCTAAGATTATTCAGAGTGGTCTTGCAATGATATCTACCGGCTCCCTTAGCCCTTGTGGTTGCATCCCATCAGGGCCCACCGATTTATGTATGTCCAGTTTGCTTAAGTATTCCCAGAACTGATCCTCTTCCACCAAGGATACAGCTTCCCTGCCCCAGCCTTACCCCCGGGTCTCTGGTACCTGGGATTCCTGAGGGCTGGTCTTGCTAGTAAAGACTGACGCAAAGAAGGCATTCAGTACCTTAGCCTTTTCCATGTCTGTGTAACCATCTCCCCCATCTTGTTGAGCAATGGGTCCACATTTTCCCTAGTCTTCCATTTGTCACCTGTGTACTTATAGAAGCCCTTCTTGTTGTATTTGACATCCCTGGCCAGATTTAGTGGCATTTGGGTTTTACCTTTCCTAACGTCATCCCTGGATGCTCAAACTTTGTTCCTGCCAGGTTACCTGTCCTTGCTTCTACCCTCTGTACGCTTCACTTTGTGTTTGAGATTGGCTAGAAGTTCCTTAGTCATCCATGAACGTCTCCTGACATTTTTTTTTCCAATTCTCTTGAGCTTGGAGGATTTAGTCCTTGAATATTAACCAGGTTTCTTGGGCCTCACTTCCATTGAGGGCCTTATCCCATGGGTAATCTTCTAAGCAGATCTTTGAAGAGGCCAAAGTCTGCTTGCCTGAGGGTTGTGAACTTGCTTTTCACCCTCCTCCCTGCCCTCAGGATCCTGAGCTCCACCATCTCTTGCTCACTGCAGCCGAGGCTGCCTTTGACCTTTGCATTCCCAACAAGTCCCTCTTTTTTGGTGAGTATTAAGATTCAGCACCGCACCACTCCTTGTTGGCTCCTCTGTCAGTTGGAGAAGGAAGTTATCATCAGTGTACTCCAGAACCTCCTGAATTGCTTGAAACACTGATGAAAGTGGTATCTACCCCAGATATTGGTTTGTCGTTGTCAAAACTGGGGTAGTGTTCCTGTTACTCCATGATCTATGAGTAAGCTGTGTACCAGCCCTTCTATGGAGCTTCACTTGTTCTTGTTCCTGTCCCTGTCCCTGTCGCCATCATTTTGCTTATAATAACTGTACTAGTTAACTGTCTTTTTATTCTTATCATTTTGGCGTTTCCAAATAAGGAAAAACTATAAAAACACATTAGTGTGCAATTCATATAATTTATTGAACAAAGGATAGAAATTAATTTCTACACAGCTGTTCTAACATTATCTGTTCTCTCTAGGAATAGGTGACTGCACAATCAGTATAAAAATGAATTAATGACAAAAGAGAATATATTTTACACATTATATGTGTGTTTGTATAAAATATGAATACAATGGGATGTGGATTTCATCATGTTATATGAAAGGATCTGAGTAAAACCTGAGTTTGACTTTATCATAACGTTGGTATTCCCCTACATCTTGTTGAGGGTTTTTTAATGCTTCATATTGATATATCAGAAGGTGTTGTAGGCTGCTGACTTTTCTACAGAATTAATCTTAACTTTGATCCCTTTTATCATACTGTGCAGGAGTTCTGAAGAAAGCTAGTGGGGAGCTTTTAATAGGAGAAACTAGAGCAAAGGAAACCAGTGTGCTTCCTGAACAGTTACTTCAGGTAGAAGAGGTGAGTATGAAAAGTCTTACACTTTGTGGGGGATTTCCTTTTGTCTGTGTCTCCAGTGCAGACTGTCACCATCTTCATTATAAACACGTATTGCCATAGTTTTATTATTTAGCTACTGCAATTAATTTTAGTTGCAAAGTCTCAGTTAAGGTAGAGTAGAATCTTATGGCATTAATGGAGAAGTGATTGTTATTTAAGATTTAATAAAAGAACAGATTTAACATCAGAAGTATAAGATACCTTACAATAAAACAGTAACAAATGCTGAAATATTATAGCTTTCTTCAGCGCTAAATATGCTCTCAAATACAGTAAAATCTTAAAAAAACCTACCATATTCTTAGCATTTGATCATAATGATGTTTTATTTAGGGATAAGCATTCACGCAATGTCCATTTTTTTTTGGTGCTAACTAGTGTGTAGTAATCACTGTGCTTTGTACATGTATGTAGAAGATTTTTAGTCTGGCCTCCATTTACTAGTAAACAAATTTCTATTGTTGAATTTATGGGACCTCAGTGCTCTAACAAGTCTAATACTTAGTGATACTAGAATTTAATTTCCTAATGGCTCAATTTGAATGCTGAAATTACTTTTTGAAATGTGCTTTGGATCAGTTTGTGAGACTAACATTCCTGTATCTTCTAGATTACAAAGAACAATATTTTGAGAAGACTGAGCTTTAGTTGACCAAAGGTCAAAAAAAAACCAAAAAAAAAATAGATGGAGTGCAAAAATGGGTCTCTCTGGGGGCTGCCTCTGTACTCACTAAAGTTGAGTTTTGGGTATGGGGAAGGGGAAAGGAAGAAGGAGGCAACTTCTAAATAGGAGTAAGCTGGAAGGGCTCCATTTCGTAGCCCCTTATTGTCTTCAAATTTAGTATTATAGCTGGAACTTTTTAGGAATCCCTCTTTTCTCCTACTGTGTCTACTTCTCACAACTGTTACGCTTCAGATGACTTCAGAAGTCTCTGTTTACAGAAGGCAGGGAACTGATGTAAACCATAGTAAAAGCCAGCATTTGCTAAACTAGAAAACTCCATTTAAACATTTTAATCTTTGCTAAATCTAGCTGTAGAGAAGAGAAATCCAGTGTGGCTGTGTTAAAAACCAGCTTCTCTAAATGTTTTCCAATAATATTCAAGGTTAATAGCTTCCATTTGTTACCTTACAGTGAAAATTATTGCAGGGTATCCATTGCTGGATTACTTTTTAAACTGTTGAAAATTGTTGTAAATGTATTTGATTTTATTAAATAGATTCTATTAAAGATCATGAATAATGTTAAGAGGAAGCATGGCTTTTAAAAAGCAGTTGTGTTTAAACAGGGGTTTTTATAAATTTATTTCTTGAAAATTTGATGAAAAATGTAACATTGTTATGCATGTTCATTTTTGTTGAGCATATATACTGCTTTTGATATTATTTTAGGGCTAGCAGACTATATATAAGTTACTAAAATGAATTTCAAAAGATGATGGTGTCCTTTAATAATGGATGATTATGTAAGTTTCAGACAACAATAACATTAAAAAATTAATTTGGATTGACTTAATATAAATATGTATTTCAGCCTGTTTCACTGAATTTTGGCTGGAGAAATGCATTTAAAGACCTGTCTTCTGCTGTGGCTCACTGTATAACAATAGCAGTTGAGGATTTTTCAGCTAAAATTCTTCAACATGAGCAGAAAGAAGAGATTTCAGCTGCAGGCTATGCAATGAGTCTTGTAAACAACCAGCAAATGAGGGAGTCCTGCGGAGCAGTCCAACAGGAGGAGCAACCAAAACGAATTGCTAAGGCAGGTATCAAAAGATCTGAAGTTTGAGGGAAGACAGAATGCCAAGGCTGTTTGCCATGTACGCTTTGAAGTACTTACAGTACCATTAATATTCTAGATCTTATATAAATGGAATTAAGAAGAAAGTGAGAGGCATTACAATATGAAGCTGAACAGAGCTTTGTACAATAGCCCATAGTCTACGCTTGAAAGAATTAACTTTTAAACTTTGCTGACATTATTTTTTTTCATCCAAAAGTTCTAAAACATTCTGATTAGTATCTGCTCCGTTACCAAGTGGTTCGATGGGAAAATGCTGAAAGCTTTGAAGCATAGCTATAAAGGGATTTCCTGAATTCATATCTTAGACATGTCATTTAACTAATCAGCATAACCAATAATATGGCCAAATTAGAGTTCTTTGATTTGGCTGAAAGGTAATTTATAATTATTAATCGAATTATTTTTCTAAGGGAATATGTGTTTGAAAGTTTTTTTATGTAGTAAGCTTTGCAACTGTTCTAGCAAATTTGAAATTCTGTTAATGAATGTTTGTTTAAAATAACATGTAAGCTTTTGGGAGATAATTTTAGGGAGATCAATGTGTGAATTTACTAAGAGATTACAAGTTTGTTTTCAAATTCAGTATTAACCAATGTGTGTCTATATTTTTCAGAATAAATTGGTTTAGAAAATTATCTTTGTTTACAAGGAATTGACCTTATGTTTTGAATGTACATGTAATGAAATCATGAACAAAATGAAGGCGTTACTAGCATAAGATGGTTTTAATTTTTTTCCCCAATATATATTATGCAGCTTTAAAGCAAGAACTTTCACTTATTGTAGATAAAGGTTTCTCCCCTGTATAACAGAATGAAATGTTTGTAAATCTGATTTAATATATTTATGTTTTATGCCAGTTTCATTATTCAAGAATCTGACCCTACTGTGTATAAATTAAACAGTGCTGTCAGAATACAAATAACTTGATGCCACATTTATTTCTCTCAGTTTTGTTCTGACATCATGGAAGAACTTGACACATTGCTTCCATTGGCTCTGGCATGCAGAGATGATTCTCTTCAGGAAATTAGAGCAAACTTTGTAGAGGCCTGCAGCAAAGTGGCAACAGCTGTCTTGGCAAGACTAGAGGAGAAAAGCAAAGACGTTCCATCGAAGGCTCCCCTGCAAGACTTTTATGCCACCCTTTCCACAGTGATATATGTCTTTCAGCATTTTACTATGTATAGCAATTTAATGAGAGAAACGAACAAAAAGTGAGTCCATTTTACTTATAATGGTTTAATTCAAGCATAAATAATATAGGACCTCATTCCATTTTGGTGACACAGTATGGTGGTAGCTTTCCAAATTGCATCATATTTTTTAGCACATGCACTGTGTGTACTATTTATGGAAAGACCTGAATCAAAGCTATTGATAATATAAAACAGCCATTACAGAACAAATTATTTATGTTTAAGATCTGCATTTGATTTGCAGATCAATATTTTTTATTTATTAAGCTTGAGTAAATAGGATTGTCCAGTGAACTGAATGTACTCTGCTCTCATATAAATAGAGGGCTAAGGCCTTAATTTCCTTTTCTGACCTTTGCAATAGCTGTATTTTCATAAAATCTGATTTAGCACATGGCAATCTTAGAGAACAGTATAAATATACGTTCTTCTGCTTTTTTCTTACACCATCTCTACACAGAAATGTGAACAAATACATCCAATGTAGTTTTAGAAATTATTTTTCATTGCATGCCAAATAAAAATTAGAGACAATATGAAGTGGTAGGTGTAAAGCCTAAGACAGTGTGTGACCTGGGGGTCAATATGACTACATTTGCTGTGCTTTTAGGACATTTTTACTTAAGATACTAGGAATCTCTTTGTTGGTCCATGTGTTTCTGGCCATACATAATTTAAAAGTAGAAACTGGGCCTTTTGGGAAGGACACCTGAACTAGCACCAGTTTCAAGGAATGTATGATTTCCAAGGGGTTGCATGCACTATTCAGCTACTTTCTCTCTGATGTTTTACTCTCTCCTGCATGAAATGGGTATTTGTGAATGGGAAGTCTGAGCCTAATTGTTGCTCTATAATTCTACGTATGTGTATTATGAAAGAGTTTTAGACAAAAATAATCTCTAGATTCTGTGTTTATGTTTTCTTTATCACACTCAGTGCTGATGCAATTGTGCTTCAACCCAGAATCTCACAATAACTGAATGAAAAATGTCCTTTTATCCGAGAAAATAGGAAAAAGTAATGTATTTCTCAATGACTTGGTAAAATAAGGATTTAGAGATGAACAGATATATTTAAAGAACTTGGGAAACACAGACCAGATATTTTTCAAAAGTGAATCCTAGGTTCAGGCTCCGGGACTGAGAAGAAATGAATGATTGATACCTAATAATCAAAACCATTTGCAATACTGGGGATTGTTACCTCCTACTGCACAGCCTTTCAATCTTTGCCTCTTTGATCATTCTCTCTGAACAGACCCCTGTTCCTAGTGCCTCTCCAACAATATCAGGAATTCATCAGCGTTCTCCAATTTCAAGTTACGGACTACTGCGTCAGAGTTTGTGCTACAAGCATTTTACAGGATGCTGAGAGCCACCATTGGGATGACAACAAAGCTTTTTATGAGGTGTGAGGTTAAGTTTACTGTGCCTCCCTTTTACTAAATGTGTTTTACTGGTTGCCAGCACTCTGACTAATTAGAAGCATAAGGTCAGCATTATTTCTACATACAGATTATTGGGATTTACTATTTCGAAATATCTGTTCTTGCAGACAAACGTCACTGTAGAAATGATGTAGGAAAACACAGTCATTTAAAGATGAGATAAATCGTTACCATGGAGTGTTTGTATAATTTGCTTAATAAAATATTATGTGTCAAGTTCAAGATATTTATATAGAACTCAGTAAAGAAGACAGTGTCATTTTAACTCTTCTTCTTGTAGAAAGTGTGACATATGAACATGAAAGACAGCTATTTTTCTCCTGGAAATTTTAAATATTATTCTTTGATTTTTATTTTTAATTGGTTCTCCTTTTAACCTTTTGTGAGTGAAGGATGTAACAAAGATGGTCAATGTAGTTACCTTCAGCAATGACTAGTGCCATTTCACCAGCATTTTGAAGTCACACGTCTGCTTTTAAACTGTAATCCTAATGATTCTGTGTAAAAAAACCCAAGGATCAAGTGAATTATTATGATTTATTGGGTTTTTTTTTCTTCATCCCAATTAAATGCAGACATAAGATGACATATACTGTTTGAAATTATTTTGACTTAATTTCAGGATTAACTGAAAGTATTATGTGCTTTTTATCAATAATGACTGAGATCTCCTGGAGACAAAGTCCCACCCTTCTTTGTTTAATTTCCAGTGTGAGAGAATTAGGGTGTTTTCTAAATACTAGAATACTTACATGAGAGAAAACTCAGTGTGGTACATGTATTCTGAGTCAGTGACAAAAATCTGTACTGGACAGGTGATGCAGTCCTTAACAGGAGTAACCTATCAAAATGCCCAGCCCTCAAAGACAAGTAAATAAGCGTTTTACTTTTATTTGGATGTAAGCCCAGATCTCGTGGGTTGATAAGAAGGTAAGGAATTTAGTGGCTTTTGGCAACTGATAAATCATGATGTGATCTTCACAGTCTGTAGTCCGTATGCTGATGTGTCCTGCTTATTAGTGACCCAATAACTACTCAAGGATGGAGCATAATCTGCTCTGAGTGCCTTCAGGAGGCACAGTGCTGAGCAGCTGCTACTTCCATTGAGCTCTTGTAGGCATCCCAAATGGAAGAGATTGTCTTAAGACCTATTTCCTGTTACAGAGGCAACATCCTGCTGAAGAGAGATGGCTCCTTCTGAGGTCTAAGCTCAGCAGGAGGTGTCGTGCAAATCTTGCTGAGCTCAAAACAAGAGTAACTTGGAGCCAGCCACCACAAGATCTTGACAATCATCAAGATCAGGCTCTGGTATGAGCTTCTCCTCTCTCCATGGGACTCTTGTACTTACGTGAGTCAGTGGCTCATAGCCCTTGCTGCATTTTTGATGGGATCCACTGCTGTAAACAGCATCGTGGTCTTGCTTCTTTAAGGGGAAGCTGCACTTGGCTCTCTGCTTCTGCTTGTCTCTTGAGTAACCTAGCTCTTGAATCTGTTTTATTTCAGGACCCTCACTACCCTTTCTGCTTTGTCCCTCAGTTTTTGAGTATTACATGCAGCTATAAAAGACTCCATCCTCATCTGTAAATCCTAAATGCAATTTTATAAAGGAATAGAATCATAGAATCATTAAGGTTGGAAAAAGACCTCAAGGATCATCAAGTCCAACCGTCAGCCCACACCACCTAACCCGCTAAACCATGTCCTGAAGCACCACATCTACACGTTTCTCGAACAGCTCCACGGGTGGTGACTCCACCACTTCCCTGAGCAGCCTGTTCCAATGCCTGATCACTCTTTCAGTGAAGAAATTTTTTCTAATATCTAGCCTAAACCTCCTCTGGCTCAACTTGAGGCCATTTCCTCTTGTCCTATCACTTGTTACTTTAGAGAAGAGGCCAGCACCCACCTCACTGCAACCTCCTTTTAGCTAGCTGTAGAAAGTGTTGTTGTAGAGAGGAAAAAAATGCATTCCCTTTCACTCCCACAAAATAAGCAAAACATTGCCTGTCCTCTGATTTTGTGTGCATGAGTAGGTGATAAGGAAGAGGGAGAAACCTTTCTTTCTTCATTTGCTTAGTTACAAACTAAATGGCAATCCAGCACTTGAGGCATCAGATGAAGTTACTCTCTTCTTTTTCCCCCATAACATAGGACATTTAAGTGGTATTAAAAAAAATATGTGAGAGCCTTCCTTTGCATTCCCCACTAATAACATGTTGACTAATAAAACTGCTTGACTTACTTTATGTGTAAGTCATCCAGAAAGAAGACAAAACCACTGAAAGACAAAGGGAAATGAAGAAGGGGCAGGGGACAGTGTCTGTGCTTGATTACACAGAGCTGCAGTTTCCATTTCCATTTATTTGTTTGTGCAATGGTAACCTCTAAGGAGAACAAGATTGGTAGCAAATGGTTATTACATTCTATAATGAATATTCAAAGAAGCTGTGGATGCCCCATCCCTGGAGGTGTTCAAGGCCAGGCTGGATGAGGCTTTGAGCAACCTGGGCTAGTGGAGGGTGTCCCTGCCCATGGCAGGGGGTGGAACTAGATGATCTTTAAGGTTCCTTCCAACTCAACTCATTCTATGATTCTAGGATTCTATGAAATAATTTTCTACATTGTTAAAATAAGAATAATGTATTTTAAAAATATTTTTGGACTTTTCTAACCAATTTCAGTACCTGCTTACCCATCCTACCTCTGACATGCACCTAATCCAATAGTGGTAACTGGAACTAAAAGAAAAGCCAAAAAACAATTCATGATTAGAGTAAACACAGCGATTATAATCCCTGTGATATCACAGAAAGTTTTTAATATCATTTAGGAAAGCTAAGCAGAGATTTTTTGAGATACTAACAGTGAATTTGTGGTAATGTGAGATCTGAGCTGAGCTCTAAGAGTGCAGTTCCCATTCAGCTCTCAGAGTCTAAGCTGTCAGGGAGGGAAACTCTCTGGGTTCAGGATCTCTCTGGTGGAGTGCTCTGAACACCCACTGTGCCAGTGGGCCATCTCTCCAGATTACAAACAGAGCTTTTAGTGTTGCAGACATCTGCTGTAGCTTTGGGAACTTATGTTTTCTAATAGTCAAAGAATAAAGAATTGTCTATTCAAAGATAATATTGAGTGGCTTATGTAATAAAGCACAGCTGCTTGTTTCCTGATATGTAAGCTAAATAAAAGCTCACAGCTGCTTGTGTTATACAAAGCCTGCAAAAATAGCAGATGTTTACCAGTAGAATTGTCGAGAAATGGCAACAAGTTGAAAAACAGGTCAGAAAAGGGGAATAAATCTCATTTAAGTCTTCAGCAAAACTGTTGCTTCTGCAGTGGATGTACAATGTTAGTAAAGCGGTATTATTGAATTTACTGCTTTAAATTAAATAAAGCAGAGAAAATGAAGCAATTTGTGGTTATAGTTACATAGTTAAAAAGTAAAACTTGCCAACATTCAGTTGCTTAAAAAAATAAGTATTCTACATTAGAAAGTCAATTTAGAGTTGTATTTCTGGTTGTTATGTCTGCATGTTTTTTTGAAAAATTTTAATTAATTTCTGTAAATTAAAGATATGACCAAAATAAATTTGCTTCCATTAGACATTCAAACTAATTATTTTTACCTGGTACATTTATTCTATAATAGTTGAAATGTTTTTGCAAAGAAAGGGAAATACTGGTCAAAGGTCTATAGGATAGAGTTAGGGGTTTTTTTCCTGGATAAGTTCTACTGGAATGTATCTGGTAGTATATCTAAGAAAGCCAGACTTACAAAAATGTATTAATGTTTGAGTTATGCAAAGTTATGAAGTTATGAGTTCAGTTATGAGGTAAACTTGTACCTCCTTGTGATGGTGTTTCAGTGTATCATGTAATAACACTGTAATTTTAGTTCATATAAGGAAAATGGGAAGTTATTTTAATTATTATATTAAATCCATTTTTGACTAATATGAGGCTATCCGATTTCCTGCCTCTGTGGAAACACTTGTCAAGTGCTTGATTGTTCAAAACACCAGAATGGTTGTTTTCAGTTTTCTTGTTGAAATACACTCAAAACAGTTCTAAAATATCAACAAAATCTGAAAATATTTCTCAACTCCGTTTGAATGGGCAGAATGAAGATTCAGGTCTTTGTTCTGATACAGGTTCATCATAATGCTATTTTCTGGATAGGTACTGGTTGAAATATTTAAATGGGAGTTGAACTATGTGCTTCCTATAGACATTATGAATTAATCACTATGATTTTGACTCCTGTGTATTTATCACTGCGTCTTACTGGGGTGGTTCTGTATAGACAATGAAATACTAATACTGATTCCTTCACAGAAAATGTTTAGTTTCAATGAGTTACCGTTACAAGGTGAAAAAAAAAAAAAAATTCTGGCCATCTTCTATTATCAGTTTAGTTATTCAGTTGGGTGTTTTTTCTGCTGTTATTGTGTATCGATTATATATAACCAAAGTTTCATAATCATGATTATGTGTGGCATTTATGAATCTGGGGAAATACATATACTTAAGTAATTTAAATTATTATTTTCTGTTGAGGACAAAGAAACTGTTATATTAAATTAACCTGAGTATTCTAGTGACTACAGAATACTGTGTATGTTTTTAAACTATAGACGTATAACACTATGGGTTTTGAGAATAGGTTAATTAAGGATATAAGAGGTCAAATGCTGTGGTTTGTTTTTGTGGCAGAACTCTAATTTCATAACTGAAATGGAACATGTGTTTCCTTGTTAATAAAGATGTTTCACGTCTTGTCAAGGAGCATTTTTTGGTTATGATGTGCTTGAAACTCTTCAGCTATTTACTTTCAGATTGAATTAATTAGCCTTACAGGAACTAAATGGATGTTTTGGAAGGTATGTTTATATTATTTAATGTGTGGTGTTTTTGCTAGGGGGAAAGATGCTCATTCTCTATCCAGATGTGGCATTACTTCTGCTGTGCTCTTCGTCATGATCTATGGACTATTCTACCTCCCAAAATAGCCCAGGAGATTCTTACAGATGTACTAGAGCAATCCTTGGCTATATTGTCCTCCAGATACTGTCTGGCCTGCCCCAGTTACAAGAGAACACCACAAATCAGGTAACGGTTGTATATTTAATGCACACTTTTAATGGATAAAATAAGTAAATCTTGGTTTTCTTTTAGGCACTGCTTTGATTAAAATTTAAGTGTTAGTGAACACAGCAGAGGGGATAGACACAATTTATGTATTTTGATGTTCATTTTAATTTAGTGTATTTTGTGTGTTTAAATATATTTTCTAGTCTTATAATAAACTGGGCAGAATCAGAGATCTCTTCTGAATTCTTGATGAAATTATTTCATTAACTACTTGGTTGGTTTGAAAGCCTCATGATGAGTAGTGCCTTGAGGAGTGGTGGTGTAACCAGAAATGTGGGCAGCATTGGCAACATCAGAATTGGAAATCAAGCCATTGATTAATGAAAAAAAAAAAAAAACTCCATGCATTCCAATAGAATTTGAGTTTTCTTAGGGCTTTTCAAGTGAAAGAGCTACGAGGTCACATCAAAAGATTTGCAGAATGAAGCCAGTGGTGCAGAGGGAGAGAGGAGGAAGAGGCTATTCCTTCTGCTGTCATTTTAGTAAATATGAAACTGTAAGTTCTTTTGGGGATTCTTATGTTTTGCCAGAGAGGAAGCTCTGTTTAAGAAACACTAAAGCAGGTATGTCCAGGTGGAAGCTTCCCCTACCTCTGTTCTTTCTCTTTCTATACAATGTCTGGTTTCACTGAAGAAATAGAGGTATTTCTCATCCTGCCCCTTTGCTATGTATCTTTCCTATATGAATATTTTCCTCTTTTCAGATTTAGAAAGTGATAAAGTCCATGCTGGCCATGTAAGTTAAAAACTTACAAGGTTGTCATTTGTAGGAGATGGGAGACACTCAGCAGAGATGTTCTGTGGTATCTAAGAGTTATGTACTGTCATCATAAGTTTTGTTATGAAAAGGAGCAGTGTCGTGGAAGCTTAAGTAACTTGGACAAGTTCATATTTTTTGAATAGGTGGGAAAAAAACCAAAGTTTTATTCTGTGTGTCAAAATGCCTGTTTGTATGCTCTATTCCGGCTCTAATTTACTGTGATTAGGCTCTTCTACATCTCTAAGTACAGAGAGGTTTCCTGGAAACTTCCTGGGAAAAATACAAACAAACAAACAATCATGAAATGTGAAGAATATGTATTGATACAGTAGTATTAGTCAATTCTATATTAATTTACTTCGAAGTACTGAACAAGAAAGAACTTTTTACATTACTGTTTTGTAGAGAAGCTGTTTTATTTAATAAGGTGATTCTTGAATTCGTCACTAAGTGAATTACCCAGTCATGCACAAATGAAAAAAACAATTCTTAATATCATTCAATCTAGTTTTATCACGGGTTTTACTTTTTTTTCTAATAGCACTGTACTTTGGGGGGAGGGGGGCTTCTCCCAATGGTTCCTGAAATGTTAGAGATCTGATCTGTAACAGAGACAAAGTTCATGTGTGTTGGCCTAGATTTTCCAAAAATAATGTGATCCTTAAAAATGCAGATGATCACATATGCATCCATTGGCTTTTAGGTACCTAGATACTTTTTTCAGTCCAACTTCATTCCTACTATGTATTTTGTGTTATCTGTCTGTTTCCTATATGTTGTATGTCAGCATAGTTTTGTGAGATTGTGCTGTTGTAGTCTGGGTTCTTGCTATTGTTTAGGCCAGTGACCCATGATGCTCTGCCAGGCAGTATCAACAGGCAACAGATTACCAACTCAGAAATGTGAGAGGTCATAATATGTTGCATGGCAGTTAAAGTTTTGCAAATTGAAGGTTTAGTTCACTTGTCATTACGATTTTGGCTCCAGCAAGATTTGAAAATAGTGTGTACATTCTAATTATATTTTTTCATAAAGAAAATAAATTTAATTTTCTTTAGTTGTAGTTTAGAAGGTCAGTTGTTCCTGTCTAGTGGCATTGTCCTTTGGAAGAGGAAATTTCAATATTTTTTAAGTCTTGTTTGACTAGTTTCAGTAACAACGTTCCTGTGGAAGTGCTGAGTTTTTACAATGTAGTGGATTCAGAATTCCTGTGCCACTGATGGAAGACAAAATTTGAAGTCCATGCTATTTATTTAGGTATTTTATGTTGTCAGAGGAAAGTTCTAGTTAATTGAAATCTACCACTATCCTTATGTCCTAACTAATGTTATTTTCACTTTTTTTTCCAAAAAAAATGATATTGCAGCAATTTTGATGTGCACTGAAGATATGCTCTGGTCAGTTTGTAGCTCTGTACAGGAGTTTCTGAATACACATGAAGACAGAGATCACAAGATCTGTAAAATACATAGCCACTGCAATAGTCTGCTCTCTGTGCTGGCTATTTTAACTTCACCACTGAAGAATTTGTATGAGTGAGTACGAAAGAACCAGTAAATTTGAGATAAAATTGGTTCTTGACTTCACATTGATAGATCTACAAGGCGAATAACTGTGTTAAAATACAATTGAATGCATATTGTTGAGTCATTTTACTAGCCTTTGAATATTTCGTGATTTGGTTTTGAACTTATCTTTACAATCTTACCTAAAGCCCAATTATATCTGCTGGGATTTTATTAGTTTTGGATCAGACTCCTATAATGCATATTTTTTTGTCTGGTGATAATATAGTGAATGTCTGGTCTGATTTTTTCTGTAACACAAACACTGGAATTTTGTTAATAATTGCTGTCCCAAATTTGCAATTTACTGTTCAGTTAGGACACATTTTGTTAGAAACACATTCTTACCGGTGTAAAAATGTTTACATCTATGGTACCAAAGCCTTTAGTGAGGTTTTCGAGGACTTAGTAATTCCTACAATTGAAAAAATTTCATCTTCTTACTAGTTCAGATTTGTCTACCTTCAGCTTCCAGGTAAATTAGAATGTTCTGCTGCCATCCCATAATAATTCTATAAGTACTGGAATTTAAAGATAATTTCACTGAAATTATCATCTGGTTACAAGATCAGTATGTTTCAACAAATGTTAAATATAGTTTAGAAGAGAAGGAATATAGAATGACCATCTTTAGAAAACTATGTCTTCACAAGTCACACCTGTAAATAAAAGGACACGTTACTTGCACTGAAATTGGGTCTGAGTCTTATTGGTTTTGGTGCTAAAAATTCTGCTGTAAACTTGGTGTAAGAGACAATACAAAGTGAGATCACAAATAAAAAAACAACCCAAACTAACTATTCAACTCACTTTTACTTTGTTATTCTAAATAAGAATATCCTAGGCAACACTAGTGTTACAAAGAGGAGGATAGAGACATCCTGCATTTAAGCTTCTTTAAATATATTTTGTCATGTGTGGGCTTATTTTAATGTTTGTGGGCTCTGAGGAACATGGAAAAGGGGATTGTAACTGGATGCCTGATCTTATACAATGCAGGTTCATGAAAAAATAGCAGTTAAGAAGGTGACTCATGAACAGATATGGGTGGTCCTGCTGTGGCAATAGTAATGAAAGCAGGAATAGACATTGTGGCAGTTGTAACTGCTTCTACTGCCAGTTTTAACATTTCACCTTTCCTTTACGAAAGCCCTTAGAATGATGGACTAAAATAAATATGTAGTATAGTCTGTTCCTTTTAGCTATTCTAGTCTCCTCCACTAATCTATGTTGTTCACAGATTTGTCTATACCCAGAATGCTAAAAAGTGTGTGCTAACGCGCGAACGCACTGAGCTTCAGAACACAGTGCCCATGGAGAGAGGGAGGCAGCATATTTTGGATTTTATGTAAAATACTGCAGATTAAAAACTTGGTCATACAGGTTTTGTATTTAGGCATATAAATTTCAGTATCCTAATTTGCTTTTCTAGAGATCAAAAATTTGACATGCACAGGATGTAGCACGTCATTGAATTTACTACAAGGTACTCTGCAAATCATAATCAGAATCTGGCAGCTTTGTTTAAGAATACAAAAAAAAAGTCCTATGTTGTTATATAATTACAAAAATAGTATTAACATTAAAAAACACTGTTAGAGAGATGATGCATGGTTTTGTGTAAGAAAAAAGGGACACTTTTTATGAACTGTGTATTTAGAACGTTTGTTTTTGAAACCTGTGAGACTCCCTTATCAAAACAGTTATTTTATATTGTATGTTTCATTACAGCCAATATTTGTTCAGGTAACCTAACCCAGTGTCCAGGATACAAAGGAAAAACAGATTTACAAAATTAGCTTCTTGAATTACTATATCTAGTTGGCAACAATTTCAAATACTGAATTTTATGTTGAATTCTTAGGTCCATTATTTACTGAGTTGTGCATAGTTTATCATGCTAAGAATCTGTCCATGACAAATTTAGAAGTTATGCATTATTTTAAAGGAATACCAGTCCTTCAACTGTTCTCTTTACAATTACAGCTGTAATTGTAAATAATCAAAATTTTCACCTTTTAGTTTGGCTCTATGTATTTCAAAAGTTTGGAAGTGAAACTAATATTTTTCTTTTAAATCTATTATGCTCTGTTTTGGTACTAGAAGATTTCTCTGCAGGGGCTAGGTTTAAATTAATCTTTAGACTGATCAGGAAAGTTTTGTGTAATCGTAGAAGCGATGATGACAGGACATTGTTTTCCAGGAGCTGTCTAATAATAAGACTGGCTCATTTCCAACTTACTAGGGATGCTGTATTAACTATTGCTTCCAAGGAATTAAAATTATTCAAGATTCTTTCTTATGTTGTTGATATGCAACAAAATAACAGGAGTCCTCAAAAATTAATACTATCCTTAATTTCAAATAAAGTGATTCCAGCATATCCTTTCTCCTTCCTAATTTTATAATCAAACGTTGTGCATTGTGCTATCACTTAATGTTTCTTTTCTGTATGATGAGGGTACTTAGACCTAGTCCTAAATTCACCTATGATTCTTGTCTCATCAGTTTTTAATACTAATTTTGTTGTGCTTCGTTTTCCTCCACCCTTCTCTGGCCTTCCTGGAGTAACTTTAGCATAATAGAAATGTTGTTGGGAAGGGACTGCTGGAGGTCATCTAGTCCAACCTCCTGCTCAAAGCAGGACAATCAGCCTTTATAATTACTCTTTGGGTAGTTGTAGGCTGTGATTAGGTGATGGCTCTTTAGCCACCTCTTCACCTGGGTAAAGGAGCCTAGATCCCTCAAGCTCTTGCCATAGATGATGCAGTCTAGTCCTTTCCAGTTTCTTCACATCCTCCTTGAGCTATGGACCCAAGACCTGGACAAAATATTCTAGGTGAGGCTTAACTGTGGCCAAGTAGATGGAGTGAATCACTATCTTTAGTCTGCTGGCCATACTCTTCCTAATCCAGCCCTGCGTGTGGACTGTGCTGTTTCTAGTGAGAACACGCTGTTCAACACCAGACTAGCCATAAACCCCAGCTAGGGTTTGGGTAGGGTTGATAGTCAGTTACCCAACCCTTCGTTATCATAATTTTGTGCTGGAGCAAGAAGTTGCATTTTATCTTAGTGAACTTTGTGAGTTTCTGTTGGCTCTGTCATCCATGATTTGTGTTAACTGCTGTGCCCGCTTCCTGCAGTTTAGTGTCACCTGCAAATGTCCTGAATGTGTGTTCTGTCTGTCCGCTTCTGTTCAGGTTGTTGAGGAAGCTGTTGAACAACATCAGTCTCCAGAACAAGCTCCCCTAAACTACCAAGTGTTGCTATTTTCTTGCTGCTGACCCAAATCTCTGAAAAAAAGAGGATTTTCATCCTTCAAAATTTCCAGCCATTGTAGTCTTACTCACTAACAAGTTTGTCATCAGTTACTCAGTTCAAGTAGCTGGGATTTGTGCAGCAGATCTAACAGTTTCAATGCTGCCTGTGGATTTTGTAGGAGAATCCAACACTGTTCTTCATTCATAATTTTTTTACAGAATTAAATTACCCAGGAGAAGCAGGCTGACAATGTGCAGTACAACAGACCCACTTGTGACTTCAGAGTAGAGACTGTCTTCTGCTCCACATTGAGTGTTACTCATGTTGGAGCAGATCTAGTCTTCTTGTGCTTTTTTCTATATTGTTTATTCTTTTGTACTGACTAGGAGGTGGTGATCTCTCTGCTAGGGTAGATCATAAAGAGTAAGGTGGATGTACCTTTTTATTACTTCATATTATGAATTATTATAACTTTCTCAACAAGAAATCAGGTGAATTGCTTGAATGCTGAGAGAAGAATTTAGAGATTCTGTTGGTAAAATTACTGTCTGTTGGGTAAAAATATGTCATTCAATTTTGAAAACTGAAAATATTTATCCTAATTTTACTATATGAGAGTTATAATTCACAAAGTTCCTTTTTAGTCATGTTTCTTTCTTATACAGAGCTAAATCCTTCAAAGTCTACAAGGAAATACTATTAGGATGCATCTTGTTGGCATCTCATTTTTTCACACCTGCAGTGAGGCTTACAAGATCCATTCTCACCTTGTCATACTCTAGTGAAGAATAAAACTGGTGTAACTTGTAACCTTGCTGTGGTATTAAATACTTTCACAAATGCTATCCACTGCTTTGAGAATATAGGGAGTTGCTGTAACATAACTTGTAGTCAAAACAAATTTCATCCTAGCTATTATTATACTTCTGTCAGAAGAGTAGCAGAATTAGTCTGTCTGTCACAGAGCTGGGGTTTCCTGGCAAGAATTACATAGCCAGCAGTGGACACTGAGAAATGCTGGCACTGAGGATTATTGTATTATCGTTAGACACTTGATTTTTCTTTGTATTTGAAGTTATTCTAATATTTAAACAATCTTTAAAGCCCTCAGATTATCTCCATCTCTGCTTAAAAATTTGTGCAGAGGTTTTGTTATAAGCCTCAGAGTCCAAGAGTCTGCCCTGCACTTGTCATGAGGAGACAGATAGGAAACCATACTTCACAAGCTGCTTTAGCCCAGAAGTCTCTCAAACAGTTCATACACCATCAGTAAGACAAGATGTGGTCTCTTTTAATTAGATTACTACCCAAACAATATCTATTGTGCTTTCTTGTAGGAAGTTTGGTCTGTGCTTTGCTGTATTAAGAAAAATATTTCAGAGGATGAGAGACAATAAGATGTTTTTTTTCTTGAATTTTCTCACGATTTTGAAAGTTACTGTCTTTAAAATAATTATTTTCTAGTTTAAGTACTCCCTTTATCTATGTTGTAATCTCAGTTCGTTTTTTGTCTTCAGGTTTTCATGAATTCACAGAGAGCACAAATTCACTCTGTGCTAGTCCTTCTGCTCAGATATTGCTTAAGATAATTTTGAAGTCTGTAGTAAATTCCTCCTACTAATTTTGTTTGATTAGTAAAATAATTTCCAAATAAATCACACTATCTTTTGGGGAAGTTCAGAAGCTATACATCTGTCTTCCTGCAGAACAAGTGTAGTTCTCCCTCTTCTTTCATTTGGGGTCTTATAGGCAGACAGTGACCTTATACACAGGTAGCTACACTTCTGAGTCACCTATATGCAACTGTGAAAAAGGGTTTAAAAGTAATTTTAAATAATTAAATGACAAAACACAAGTACTATTAATGCCATGGTGGCAAAGCATCCTAGAAGAGGAGATTTTACCTTTTAGGTGAGGAGTTCCTGAAGGCTGTATTGCAATGGATTTCCATTCTGTCTCCAGTTTTAAGTGTTTAGACCTACTCTCACTGTTTCCTTGTCATGGCAGTGGCTTTTTGTACATCTTGTAAAAAGATTCTCTTGTCCTGGAAAAGTCCTCATGTATTTTCCTGAGGTATTTTTAAATGTCCTTCTTCTCTTACTGCAATAAAAATAGTACTGATTCAAAACTGGGAATGACATCAAACCACTCCAGAAAGTAGAGCAAATATACTATCAATGATTTCTGTAGAAGGGGCATTTTTAAAAGTTGTTACGTTCTTTATACAACTTAGAGAATCTCAGCCATGATGCACAGAGAAACAAGCTTCTCAGAAGTTATTAAGATGAAAAATTCACAGATAAGTTGAAAAGTAAGGTGCAAAACAAGTGATAATTGATTATGGTTAATGGAGGATGGATGTAACAGACTATGTCCCCTCTGCTGGAACTGTATTCAGTGTAAATGAGAGTAAAAAGGGAAGAGGCCAAGGGTCTTCCGTTCCGGTTACACATTATTGCATCCTGTTGGTTGCTACAGAATTTCACAAATACTCATACATTTGTTATTCTTTATTATTAATGAATAATTAAAGGTAAATATTAAATTATATAAACCTGTTCTTATAATTATGTTTATTTATAATCATATAATATCATTGATTAATAAAAACAGTTAATTTTTAGTGTCAGTGGATTGGACACATCTAATTTTTGCCTCTCACACCTTTTGGGTGAGAGAAATAATGTAGAAGTGACATAGAAATAGCTTATTTAATACTTCCCAGTCCTTATATTAGAAAACAGCAGATGTTTCACAGTATTCTGTTTCTCAGAAGACAATAAAAGTCCAAAGCTTCTGCTTCAAATTTTTGTCCCATTTAATCCAACATGTATATGTACTTGCATATTTTACTTATGATATTGACAGTATGATGCGTGTATTGTGCAGAAAGACAAGAGCTATAGAAATTAATGACTTAAGAGCAATTTGCTTATTCAATGCATTTTCAAACATAGTTTCAAACATAGTTTGAAAATGTGCTGATAGGAGTAAAAATATGAAGAAAACTGCTTTAACACTATTGACAGTGCTAGATACCAAGTTTCAAAGAGTGAAGGTAAATAAGATATAGAATTACATTTTTAACAGTAGATAAGTAATTAACTTTGCAATTATGTATATGCATGCATATCTTAGTATTATTTAGGAGCTTTCTGTGTTCTATTTATATATATTTAGTCCTAGGGATACAAACAGATTTTCAGTCTTCCACGTAATTCAGAAGGTTTGTTGGTTTTTTTTCAGGACATTTCTGAATAATTCTGATGAACATCTTCCTCAAGATTTTTCCAAAGTCTCTTATCATCCATTACACTGGTTATTTTGCATACCATCATCCTGTTGTTCCTTACTAAAGTGAGTATCAAAAGTTGATTGTTGTAAAAAAATTACGAGATAGTCAATATTAATCAAATACTGGTACAAAATTTTGAGAGGAGTGTATCTGAATCAATATCTAATTAATATTCTGATTACAAAAAAACATAGAAACTTTTTTTTTAATTCATTGCAGATTTCCCTAATCTTTAAGCTTTAAGAGTCTGCAAGACAGGTCACACTGAAAGCAGTGCACTGTGTAGCTTTTTGCTGGTATATTCATTATTTGCTAGTATATTCATTCTTATTTGAATTATCTTTAAAATTTTCTTGCTTTAATTAAAGAGTGTATAGCTCTTGAAAATAATGTAGTTCAGCACAGGTGCCAATTGGAAAGAATGTGTGCCTCTCTGGTTTTGATTTCTGGTTTAGAAAAAAAGGTTTAATATATAAATAACTCATTGAAAAATATACTGCTTCATCGTAGTTGATTTTTTGGGAGATTACTGCATGATTAGAGACAAAAGCTTAATTTATTTTTCTGTATTGCGGCATATAATGACAAGTTACATATGAGACGGATGCTACCAGCTGTGCTGTCATTCCCTTTCTAATTTTGAACCTGAAGCACTCCCACACCAATGTAGATCCTCTCCTAACCCCTTCACCTCCTCCTCCTCCTCTTCAAAAGTTATTTCCTGAGAGATTTTCACTCTCCATTTTTATGAAAAGCTGCTTTTGTGAGTTGCTATTGTGTTTTCCAATAAAGTGTTTTTATAGTTTGGACGAATGCGTTATCATATGAGTGGTGACCTATGGTGACCTATAGAAGACCAGTGTGCTGTGGGTTTATTACCTCTTACCTTGTACATGCAATATCTTGTACCGTGTACATCACAATATCTTCCCTATGATACCTGCTGAACCAGAGGCAATAGATGCTGCGACTGTGTCAAAGTCGTGTGGTTGACTAACCAAAATGCCAAACAAAGTGAATAATTGTTGAATTCAGAATGTGTATTTTTCCCTGCTTGAAAACAGTAATTTGAGTCTTTCTAAAGCTTGAAAAAATCATGTGTTTGTAGCATGTCTACCTCTCAATAGAGCTTCAAGGGAAATTGTCAGTTGTTTTATACATTATGCATAGGTGGAGGAAAAGAAGTGGAGAAATGGGGATGTGGGAGAGGGAATGAGTGCACGATTTATCTACTCTATTTCTGTGAAAATTTGTTTCACTAAGGACTCACTGTAAAAAAGACAAAAGGCTTTTTGATGCCCTAATCCAAGGCTAGTACTCCAAATTTAAATTATACTGTGAATCATGCATTTCAGAAGATGACTTCACAAGTGAGTACCCTCTGCCGCATGAAAGTATGTAAAGGAAATGCTGGTACTGTTTCAGTCTGACATAATTCTCTTTTTTGAGGTGGAGTTAGGATTATACAGATCCTATTTAGGACATGTTTGTCTTGACTAAATAGCAGAAAACTATTCCACAGCTATCCAGCATTTACATATTTTCCCTGGATGAAAGGTGAGAAATTATACATCTTCTTGACCACCAAATGGGAAAATGAGGAGTCCAAAAGAAAGCACATCTCTAATATTTAATGTTTTCTTTTAATAACACACCTTTCACCTGCTCTGAAAGAACAGTGAAGGACCCTGTATGTAATGAAGTAATTTGAGTGAGGCATTCTGAGGTGTTCTAATTTTGTTGTTGATTTTACACTGTGTATTTATATCATGGAAGCTTTTATTTCCTGAAATATTGCATTTAGAATATTTAAAAGACACATTGTGTTTAAGTATTGCAGAAAACTGTTTTTCAGAGCATCCTTATTCTTCCTGGATTGTTTTGTGGTTTTACTTCTTACATCTAATAAAAATTTATATTCACTCTCCATAACAAAATTGGAAGCACTGGGCATTGTACGCCTCCTGGCTGTGGCCACCTAGTTTTGAACTGAAGACTGTAACCTGGCATAAATGTGCCTATTAAATATTTGCTCTTCCTAAGCTTGATATTTCAAGAGAAACTTTTGCTAGTTCCTGAAATGATTTAGTTTACAATTTCACCATTTAACCAGATTTACTACACTATTTTTCATGCCTAAAAATGGCTACAGTCTTTTATCTGTTTGACTTCAACATCTTTGTCAACGTTGTTAACATGAATTAGAATTAACGTTATTTGCCTTATAAGATCTTGGACTTATCATTTGAGGTTTTCTTTTTTTCTGTCTTGGATACTAACCAAAATAACATAGTTGGTTATCAAACTAAGTAATTACTGATAATTTATATTGCAGTTCCTTTGGTGGTAGTTGTGATTCATTCTTTCCTTAATTTTGGGGTTTATAATCATACTATTTGGAAATCAGAGTTCTTTTTTTTCTTTTACTTTACAAAACTGAACATTTATATGTGTGATATTTATATGTACTTCACCTTTTGTCACTTTTTATGAGGCTAGTCTTATTTTCACTTGTGCTGAGCTATGAGGATGGGAGAACATATGCCTCTCCATATGCACGTTACAAAACTTCTCAGTGCATTTATTGGTGCTAGCTTCATGGCTGTAGGGAATGTCTGCTATATTTTATTTTTGCTCCAAGTGAGTCACACCATTGTACATTTCAATTTGCAAGAGGCTTGAAGAGCCAAGAGCTGGTGTATATTACAACATCATAACTTCCCATCTGGTCAATGACAGACAAGTTTTATTTCAACTCAAATATTCTAAAAATGGCATTTATTTCTGAAGTCGTTTAAAATATTATCCTTCATAAATCTAATTGACCAAACCTGACCCTTTTTTATAGTTTGAAGGCAACGAGTGACCTTGTTTGATATGATAACGTGGCATTGAAGAGAGAAACAAAATGAAACTGGCCCATTATTGTAACTGAATTAGTGAAGTGTTTTATCTCAGCCACAGCACTAATTCTAGCATGAATATAGTAATTGCTTTAATTTAAACTTCAATTACTAACTACTAATTAGTTCTTAACATGTGTTAGAATTTATATGTATATAACTAATCTCAAACATACAGAAATTAAAATAATACCATTAAGAATGTGAAGCCCTAATGTTGAAAGTTTGAATGCAATATGTGTTTTAAATATGGAAAAGTTATTTTGGGTACAGGTTGTATTAAGATTTAAATGTATATGTGGATAAATATTTTGATAAATAATATTAAATTCCAGTATGTGCTTATATGCAAAAATTTAATTGTTGAACCGGTGCGACATTATCAGCAACTATATATAATTTTAGTTCTGTCCCAATAATTTCATATAAATGGCACATAAAGTATATGTGCAGAGGCATATAAATCCTCTAGTCTGACACGAAAATGTGGCTCCTGATGAAGAAGGCTTTAACTGATGCTAAAGGTGTTGTGTGTGTACTGGCAGGTGTTGTGTTTATGCCTGCATAGTGAACGCGTCAGTGCATGTGTAGTTTTTATAACTGGCACATATAAAATTTATCTGCATAAAAGTTAACATATGCAGTGTATAAACTTTCAGTTGTAGTAACTACTGTTGTATAAACTTGTAATTAATAAATAAAATGGCTAAACAACAATTGAAATTCAAATGTAAAACCTTCAAAATGATGAAAAAATTAAGCTTTCAAGGAAAAAATTACCCACAACTCAATTTTGAAAACTTCTTTTTAAAAATGTTTAAGAAGAAGAAAATAGGAAATAAAATGGATGATAAACATCTTGCAGGACAAGATATTTATTTATTTATTTGACTTATTTGCTCCAATGTGAATTCAGCAGTTGGTGTTGGGTCACTATCTGAGTTCAGAGGAAGCCTTGGAATATTTTTGTCTGGAAACTTAAACTTTGCAGAACATGGAAACCGCAAACAGAAAACAAACTGCAATCTCCTTAAAAGCTAATGAATTTGTACTACACTTTCTCACTTCTCCCCACTTGCAAAGCAGTTATCCAGCTAGTCTAATATTTTGGGTGGATTTTTCAGGATGTGTAAAAATTGGTCAACCTAATGTGGAATCTTGCAGCTCCTTTATGCATTCTGTTTTTTTGTTTGGTTTTTTTTGTTTGTTTGTTTTTTTAATTAAGAGCTTCATATACTTAATCTAGGACACTTCAGAGCTCTTACTAAACAATTAATGTGATAGTGAGCTAAACAATAATAGCCTTAAATTTGTTCAAGCATGAAAAAAAATCCTTTTTGCCTGGTAGAAAAAGGCAAACACGGTTCCATGGAAGAGATAAGTGAGGTTGTTTTGTATCAGTTATAACTTTGGCAGGCTACCAAACGTTAATTTGCTTTTAGCTAGTTGAGATTAAATGTAATTCCTTCCCTGAGCTGCCTTAAAGTAAGCAAGCATGAAGTGTTTTCAGAGTAATCTGGGAGGAATTGACATTTAAGGGAGTTAGCATTACATCTGCACTTTAAGGATATTAATTTCGTAGATAAATTAACTATATTATTTTGTCTTTATCTTACATTTTGAAAGGACTCCATCAGACAGAGAAATGTCAGCCCAGGGTCAGCTGAAACTGCTCTTATCCCAGCCGTACTGTAATTTGAACTTGCTGTTGGAAACATTGCTACATCACGATTGTCTCTTAGTGAAAATTTTGCTGAGAAGTTCAAGTAAGTATTTGTACTGTCAATCCTTGTAAGAATATCAGGAAGATACACACATTCATTTTTAACTGCTTAAATACTGAAGGAAGGCTGTCAACCATTTTTTGGGGGTATCAGTAGTCATTCAGTTATATTCAGTCATTCAGTCATATCAGTCAGTCATCAGCAGGACATTTCTTGAATGGGTAAAAGAAAGAAAAAATAATCACTTTTTTGATGAGAATGTTTTGCAGTCAGTTTGAGTATTCATAGTTTCAAACCAGACTACAATTGGATGAAATAGGCTGCTATAATAAATGCAAAGGAGTAAAAATGAATTTGAACTTGAGAGAGCTTTGATAACTCAACTGCTTTGTTCAGATTTTAAAAGTGTGGGTAAGTAGTCTGACAGATCACTTTCAAAGTTGTTTCAACAGTGCAAAGCTTCTTAGAGGTTTAGTTTAAGTTATTGTATTTTTGTCACTGTAAGCATTCTAGAAGTACATTTATATCCTTCCTCATGTTAATACTCTTAATGCTGTTATTAAATTAGAAAAAATAAAAGAGTGGTTCTACAAGGTTTTCTTTTTATTCTGCTAATATTGTGTTTGAAGCAACAAACTTTCTTGCGTCTTTCCTTTTAATAGCTTTCAGATTAAATTATCAGATTGTTGGAAAGCTAATGGTATAATCACCTGTTTGACATAATTTTGCAGTAATGTGAATGAGAGTCTCAGTTTCTATCTTTCTTTAGCAAAAGAATTCTCCCTACTTATCAAAAAAACCCTATTTGGTCCACATAATGTTAGATATAACGTAATTTAGTTCTGTCATTTTAAAGCGGTCTAACATTTGTCAGGGGTACAACATTGCTTTCCTCTTCTGTCATGCGTCTTATTGAGAGCTGCACTGCATCCACTTGCCTATTCAAATACCTGTCAGCTTTTACAAAGACTGACAAACGTTTGATCAGGATCATGTTCTTACCCTAGTGTTACTCAGTATTGAATTTTACTCCCTGCTTAGATTATCACAGGTATTATGTGACAGAATGTATTAATCTGTTGACTGACCAACCTTCTGAGCTTCAGGGAAATATATGGTGCTTTGAATTAGAAAATGTGCTGTTTACCCAAACTTTGTTAATGTAATTACAATATTCATATGAATGAACTTTCAGTTTAGATAAAGTTGAAACCTGCAATGATCTGTATCTTCTAAACTAATTTCAATAAGGTGATAAAATGATAGTATCTAATGATAAAATGAGAGTATCCTTTATACCTTCTCCTATAAAACAGCTTTCCAATGCTATATAAGTTAATTTTTTTTCTTATGTGAGCTGTTATGTATTAGTACAATGAAAGTTGGACTAATAAGTTATACCTTAGAATTAGCATTGACAGTTTTGGATTCTTCTGTTTGGTAGGATAGAAGACTTACAGAATTATTACTTATCAACAGTAAAATTTTGCAATGTGTAATATTATATATGAAGATAAAAAGCTAAGTATACCATAGTTCTTGAGTGATTTTCCCTAGCGATAATGAAAATCCCTGGTGTTTAAGTAGATGATAATTTTTTGAATAGGAAAAGCCTTCTCACATTTTATTTGATTTTACACTCACATTTTCCTTTTCCCTTTAAAAACCAGGCCAGAAGGCAAAAATTCTCTATAAAGAGGTGCTTATATGTAGATGGTTTTAAGTAATGATAACTTTTTTTTGTATTGTAGTAAGAGTTTGGGATACTTAGAGTAGGCATCACACAAACACATTCAATTTAATTGCACTCCTGTTTTACCATGATGGAGGTCAGAAATAATGTACAGGTGAAAAGGGACCTTTGGAAAAATTGTGGAAAAATTGTATTTGTGTATGGGACCTCTATAACTTAAACTACAAGTCTAAACAGTCTAGATGTATTGAATTACAGTTAACTACTGTGCAGTATAATCCCAGAGTTGTTTTCTATAGATGCAACATTCAGAAAATTTCTTCTAAGACATGTTCTTGAGTGAGTGAATGGTCTAGGACCTTTGCTGTACCCTTGCAGAGAGAAATAATGAAGGTAGCTGCTACTGTGTTAATTTTCTGGCAAAACATTATTTTGCAATTTTCGTGGTAGAATTTTTTAACAGAATTGTTCTATCACCCATGGGTATGAAACAGAAATGGATTATTTTGACAAGCAATAAATAACAGAGGAATAAAGAAAGTCGTGCTTGTATAATACGAGTTATTGAATCCAGCAGATGCTGCTATGAAAATGGGAAGGATGAAAGTGAACCCTGAGTGTTTCTGCTAGATTTCCTCTAAATGCACAGCATACCAGCAGGACAGTCTGTGACTTCTCGTTTGAGAGTCTTTATTTCCAGGAACCGAAATAAAGCAAAAAGCAATAGCTTTATTGAATTACAGTGGCCCGACACAGGATTAATACCAATGGGAACCTCGTCAGACAACAGACACATCACCATTCACCAACAACAGATAAGAAAGGGGTCGCTGAGAAATTGTCAGCAAGGCACATCCAAAGCCTTCAGTTGGTCCTTGGGTCTCATACATAATTTTGTTTAAAAAGGAGAGATGGTAGCACCAACTTAATGATGTACAATAGAAAAAAAATTTCCTTTTAAAAAAAAATCTTATTAATTATAATGAATACAGGAGACTCTGGTTGTTACAGAGACTTAGTTTCATTTTCTACACACAGCTTTAAAGTGAATACTGGCAAGTGGAGATAAACTGGAAGAAAGCTGCATTCAGGGCAGGACAAGGCCACTGGCGGTTTCACCCGATGGTTTTGGCTTGCACGATGCATATATGAGAGACTAATGGAAGAGGGTATTGTGTGGCCTGCATAGTTAAACCTAGATGATATCCTGGTCCCCCCTAAAACCTTGAAATAAGAACTGATAGTAACATTTGCAAATATTCTGTGATAAGTTTAAGGCTGCAAATCTGAAATTGGTAGCAAAGAAAAGCAAGTTCTTCAAAAAGAGATCATTTACATTGCACACATAAGCAGGGCGGGGAAAGGGAGGATTTCCACTGAGAAAATTAAACTGTGGTGTGGTATCAACCAGCTCGCTAGACAGTTATAGATATGAAGAGTTTTCTAAGACTATGCCTTTATAAACTGATTTTTGGCAAAATAAATTACTTGAAAATATATTTGTAGAATGGAAGCTTTTTTTTCTCCACACTGATTCTTTGCCCCTTGTGAAGCAGCTCTTTAACTGCCATAGAATATAGTTTTAATGTAAATTTTGAGTACTAATTAAATTTTAGTTAAATGTCATTAAATTAATTATTTTTAGGCATTTAAACATAAACACTGATTTTTTGTAAGTTACCCTAGAATAACAGTGAAAGGTGGCAACTTTACCAACTGGTCTCACTTAGGAATCGGACAGAACTTTTAGTGACAGTAGGGCGTTATTACAAAAGAAAATGTAAATTCCCTAAATAAACTACTGTCTGCATTAACAACTCCTGACTAAATCTGTGTAACAATTTAAAACTTTTTTTTTCATGTACTTGAAGGCAATTATTTTTGTAGTTCCTTGTGATAAGTGCTTGGATTTAATAGTCTTTAAACACGGTTTACCAGGCAACTAGAAAAACTAGAAATTGTCCAAGTCCCATGGTTCAACCACACACAATTTCGGGGAAATACAGTCTTGTAAGTTTTTTCACAAAACTTGGGGGTTAATCTACAACACTGCCCTCATTAGGAGACCAGTTCCTTTTCAAGAAATCCATGTGCTTGTACAGAGGTAGGTCTCTCCTCCAAATATCTGTGGATCATCTGGAATGAGGCTTGTGAATACAGACTCTAGAATACCTGGAAGTTTTTTTAGCTTGGTCATGATAGCAAATCCTATTGTGGTAGCCTAACATCAAAGGATCAGCAAATTATTTCAGAAGTGACATCTCCTCAAAATACCCATCTGACCAGTAAACTTACTGGTTACTGTATCTGCATAACCAATGTGGTGAAATGGTAGACATGGTTACTGGCAAGATGTACTTCTAGCTGGAAGATCAGTGGAAAAGGGACCCTGGTCAAATATCCTTTTCCTTTTGATGAATTTCCAGTGAGAAGCTAAAGAAATCAGTAAACAGATTTTATGGAATTTCTGAACTATTGAATAGGAATTTCAGTTTGGAGTGTAACAGGGCCCTGCTGAGAATCACATACCTTCACTTGACATAGTGTGAAGATATTCTGTGTGATATATTTGTGATAGTCTCCATGACTATGGTATATGGTCATATGGATAGCTTTTCAAAGACCTAGTCAGTTCTGATAGGAAATTCTTGCTACAGTAGAGCTCTAGGCTGAATACATTTTGAGAGGGTAACTTGTTCAGTATTGATCCAGTACACAGGGTATTACAAAGGATGTCATGTGGCCACAGAACTAAATTAAGTATTGCCTCATCAAATTTTGTAGTACAAGAATGCCACATTTTCAGCATACTGTTTCATGTCAGTGGTGGAGGGCTTCTGATAGTAATGGTTTTTCCATTTGACCCAGGTAAAATGGATTTCACAGAAGCCCTTAACCCAGAGATTTGTTAATGGAAGCTGCTTCTTAGATAGGTGAAAATAAAACATTTAGGGAGAAAAAATTCTAAAGGGAGGTGAATGAGAATAAAATACTGTGAGATTAGTGACGTATAAATATATAGGCACAGAAGTAGTTTGCTGATATGTTAATAATTTGTGGACAGATGATATAGAATTTGTTAAAGTCTTTTTGCCTTGTGTTGAGCTTTTTAGTTGTCACCAAGTTGGAATTCATTGGATTCACCAGTAGCAGCTAATACAGGGGATATTATTATTTGGGTTTTACTAAATTGAAATGAGAAGGGTTAAGATCTGTGTTTCATTCAGCATAGAAGCAATATAATCAAAATTTCTTTTTGGAATTAAAAACTAAAATTATAGACTTTCTGCCAAAATTAAATCATATTTGAAGTTACAATAGCTTCCAGCTGTCAAGGCTGACTGGAGAATGATTGCACTGGAGAGGAGCAACTTTATGGGAGACAAGGAAAATTATCTACCGGAACAGATACAGACAAAGAATAGAAAAAAACTGGTAAAAGAAGAAGCACTTAGAAAATAGTGCAAGGAGCAAGTAGTTCAGAGTGCCTGCTGAAAGATTTGGTTCCAGAAACAAATAAAATATATCCTTTTTGCATTCTTTATAGTCTCATCAGCTGCTATGATTTGAACTATAAAGTAAGCAGAATTTTTATGCTCTTGGCAAATAAAGAACTGTATCAGAAGTAACTTGCTTGTTTCTCTTGCTAAATGAAACAGCATGTACAAATTTGAATTTTGACTACCTCTTTTGGTCAAAAAAAGATAGCATAACTGTTTATAGCTAGTCTGTCTTGTAAGGATTATTCACTAGGGAAGAATTCAAGAGTCAATAAGAGAAGATTTTCTAAATTCAGTAAGATTAATTTCATTACTAAACCCATAGCAGATAAGAGCTAGATGAGTGTGATAAAGTCATCAAGTTACTGAGAGGTATTTCTATCAGTAAGAAAGAAATATATATAAATTATGTTTTTAAGTCTGCCTCTTTGAAGATGTTTTTACAATACATGGTACTATCCCAAGAGGCTAAGTACATTATTTTGTCATAGGAGGAATGATTCATTGACTGGTTAAGGCATAGCTGTTATTCACCAGATACATTATTTTCTTATAAGGGTATTTATTAATAGCATTAATAATATTTCTTTATTTATTCTGGCATTCTCTGTGCATGTGGAACATTGTGCTATATGGAGATAACAAACAGCAGATTTTCTTTAATAGGTACCTAAGATAACTATATAGCCATATTTGTGTGTGGAGGTAAGTCCTGCTAAAATGAAAAAGAAGCATCTCCTTTGAGCTGCCTTAGGAGCTTTAGATTCACTTCTCAGATTGGCTCTTGATATACAAATGCAGTGAGTGGCAAAAAGAGAAATATATAGAGGGAAATAACAGTGGGCAGTAAGTATGGTGCATATCATATAAATACTGTTCTTATGTGATGATTAACAAGAAGGCTGCATCGGAGTTCAAACTAAGATGAATATTTAATGTTATGACAGGTGAGCTAATAAACGTTAAAGAAAAATTCTAAGGCAAGTGAAATCTACATATCTTTCCATATACTTCTAATTCATAATATTTAACCAGCTATACTGAATAAGCAGCTAAACCTTCAACCAACTGACATTATCTATGCCAGTTTTTTAGTCAGAAAACTCAAGGATGTTGCATTTCAAGTTGAGCTTTGAAGGGTTAGATATGCTTAGTATAAAGGCAACATTTACTTAGGGTACAAGAAGAAAAAGCTGATAAAAACATACATATCTTGTTTAGTCTCAGAATGGTTTCCCAGTGGATTCCTAAAGATCTTTGCTTAAAAGCACAAGACTTGTATTACATAGTAGTTATAAGGAGATATATGTATAACACCCTACAGAATTCTTTTCTACTTCCTTCCATTTATCTAGATTTATTGGTAGCACTAGGTTGATTAGAAAAGTTTTTAGTAAGTTGTGATTCAAACTTTCCATGTGGAATGATCATAAAGCAAATTTAGTCTTAAATTTCAAGTCATAAGCCCCTTTAATCAAATAAATTTCCCATTGTGTTCAGTTTTACACAGTATTTAAAATCTCAGAAAACCCTTCTCTCTAGAATTTGGTTACATTAATTTTTTAAAAAATAATTTTTGACTGTGGTAGATTTTGAAGGCAGATTGAACCACTAGAAAGACATAGCCTAGAAGTTTAGCCTCTCTCATCTTTCTCCTGCACAGGTTGCTAAATATGTGGGCAGCCAAAATGGCATTAAACAATGATATTTTCAAGTGTAATTTTATTTAAATCAGTTTTGCAGAAACTTTCAGTTTTGCAAACTAGAAATTTGAATTACAAGTGTTTAATTGGTTCTGTCTCTGATCATTTATTATGATTGTTAACACCAAAAGCATATTCCAGAAATATGTGGGAAGCTAAGGTCTTTAACTTCAGCACCAGTCAAAGCCATTGAGTTGCATTGGTTCAAAGAGAGGTTTAAACACATCATTGTCCTTCAGGTGGCAAAATGTTTTATAATTATTATGAAGAACATTTAGAAAGACATGTTATGTAAGCTGTTGCCACTCAAATCTATGAAAACCAATAGTTATCTTTGAAAACTTAGGTATCTGTATCTTAGCAGAGCTGAGATTTTGTTTCAAGGAACTGATTTCTACTCAATTTCGTCTTGTACTGAAGAATAAAGACAACTCATTTTCTGGAGTATGCACCTGCTACTTTATTTTATTTTGTATAACTAAATGGAGTTCTGTTATTTCACATGACTAATATATTGGTTGGAGGAGTTAAGCAGTAATAATTTTTTAGTTGTGATTCTGCAGAAGTAGGACAGTTTGCTTCTGGTTAATATTTAGTAAATAATCAAATTCAAATTATATACGGAGAGCATTTTGGATTAAATAAGCAAATTCCATAGTTTGTAAACATGCCTGAGTCTTTGTTTTTTAATGGCTACATATAATTCATGAAGTCAGTCAAATGTCACTGTGCAGAGGAAGACCAGATTTCAGTATCTGTAAGTATTGTTTGAAATATTATTCAGATACAGTTTGCAGTTTGTTTTGATTAATACTATCTATTACTGTGAACTTGAATTACTTGAAAAATATTGTAACCATGTTTTTGTTTATTTTGAAGGAGGTGAAGCACTGAATCATGATGAACAAAGCTCTGTGTTAGAACAGATGAATAACAAACAGCCTACTCTGATTGAAACAGTCTTCACAGTATTGTCCTACTGCACTTTGTCACCTAAATCTCTTGGCATTGCTTTTGAGACCTACATGGAAAAAGAGCAGTTGTGGAATTGCTTATACAATATGACAGGTATTTAATTTATTAATAAGTATTTAAAATCTGATGTTAAACCTTGTCAGTTTTCAGACATGTAATACTGATTATTTCTACTTTAATAAATCAGGTGAAATGACAGAGGCTTACTTCAAAATTATAGTTTAACTGAAGTTTTTTGAGCAATCAGGTCATGGTAGGAGTGGTGAAAATTTTGAAAAAAGCAGAGGTTATGGAATGGTATGGTCAACCTAGATTGTGATTTCCTGAAGTGTCTGTCTCACCAGGTAGCTCTCCACCAATGCAGGTTCTTTGTCTCTGTAAATTTAATAGCTCCACACATTTGCCATGATTTCAAATTACGAAATTATTATAGGACAATGGAAAAAGAAAAGGAAGGCCTCCTATTGAGGTAGACCTAGTCTGAGGAGCATATGACTCTCATCAATAGGAAGACAGGCTCCTAATTTTCCATGGAAAGGGAGAACTGCCCTCACAATTATAGCAACTAATGCTGCCCTCAAATAAAGCAGTATTTAACAGAAAAGAGAGGTGAGGATGAAAATGGGACAATGTAAGAGGAGAAATAGAATTATGAGTATCACAAAATAGAAAACAATAGCAGTAAAAGTGCTCAGGTATTCCTCAGACAAAAATGTGATTGCAAAAAATAGAAGTCTAAGGTGTAAGAGCAAGAAATATACAGAGATGTTTTATGGAAGCTTCCAGAAAGGCCATGCAAAGAAGAATAAAACTTAGATCGGCAAGGCGTACAGACAGGCAAAAGTGTGAGCAAAGGATCTAACATGTCAAAAGACATCTCTGATATGTCTGTCATGCACTGCGCTGCCTGTCAACTTGCGCACCATTGCAATGGAGAAACAGCAATTCTCTGTGGTATTGAGAATGTGGAGAAGATTGATACTTGTAGTAATGTCAATAATTGTATTTAGGATGGTCTATTTTCAACATGCGGTCTCTGATAACATGCCGCATCTCTGTTGAAGACTATTATTTGCATGCATTTTTGTTGACAAAATATCTTTTTTCCTTTGCTGTTATCTAGTCTAATGGTTTGGGTATCTAATAAACACAACTTCATTAATACTTTCAAGACAACAAGGAGAAAAAACTAAGTATATCTGTTTGCCTCGTTGATGTCTAACAAATAATTAAACGAAATCCATATAAAAAGAAAGACACCAGTCAGCTTAAATTAAATTTTTAGAAATATATTGATGGAGAAATGAGGATGAAGGAAATAAATTGTAATTTTGTCAGTGCTTTATTAAGATGGTACAAGATGCTACACTGTTTTGCTTTATACTCTTTCTTTAATTTTTAACAGACCAATACATCTAAGTTGTTATGAAGCACAATGTTTTTACTTTTCTTTCTGAAAACACTTTTTTCTGAAACAGATTTACACAAATGACTACACTTACTGAATTTAATAATTCTTCCTTCTGAAGTTTCCAGTTGTGGTGGGTCGGAGCCAGAGGTTATCAGATGCTTGAAGTTGACTTTGATTAATTCAGTCAAGGGTATAGTGAAGCAGATGATTTCTTTGATGCATTCATGGGAGGCAACAGAAAACTACGGAACGTACCAGCACAAACAAATAGTTCCTGCAAGTTTACTGAAAACAGTTCCAAAGGACTGGAATTACACTCCTCGGGAAATGAAGAGAAGAGAATCTGGGAAATGTGGGTGAAATTTACACTGCTTTGTAAATTTGTCATAAAAGCTTGTTACTCCTTTAAAGAGTATCATTAAAAATTGAACATATCAAAATTGAACAGTTACGAGTTAGTGAGTGTTGTGGTTTGACAATGAACAAAACGATTTCCAAACACCCTGTGATTTTTTAAAAGTGCTTAGCTTTAAAATTCAGTTATTCTTTCTCAAGGCTTACACCCATGCATACACAAACAAGCTTTTTAAAGTAATTGGTATTGTAGTACTGATAATAATAGTACTGAACATGTTTTTAGCATCTGGCAGTAACAAGGTGGGATTCAAGACAGAGTGAAAGCATAATGTCTATGTCCTCGTCTTAATGGCTGTAACCAGTTCTTCTCACAGTTATCATAGTTTCAGTCAGAACTGATTAAAATTAGATGCAGAATGTTGACTTAAATTACAACAATTTATTCATCCCAACTTCAGAACACAGCAATTTATTTGTGAATAGCCCTGAAACTGTTATGGAAAATGCTACTGCTTGGTTGTTGAAACAGTTCCTGAAGAAAGAGAAATAACATACATAATAGGAGAAGAAGCTGATTTCTGGTATATATTTTCATAGCCTTCTGTGCCTAAAGCCTCCATTATTTGAAAAGCCTAATTTTTTGAAGCATTTCACCATACATTTATCACCACCGAAATATTACCTGACTATTTTCAACACAGTATCACAGTATCACAGAATCACAGAATGTT